>NW_020664368.1:287648-391213 GCF_002925995.2 Terrapene triunguis
CTTTTCAAATGTGCCTCATTTCAAGGTCATTCATTTTAGTCCCAAAGTTATCTACACTCCGCACAAATTTGGTTTCCCTGATTTTTAATACTGAAAACTATTTCCTTCAGAAATAACCACATAACCAAGATTATACAAAAAGCTGTTTACACTAAGGGTATGTCTTCTGTACAGAAAGAGCCCAGGCTTGCCTAGTCCAGGTGGAGCATCCCCAATGCAAAGACCTACCCATGCCAGACCCATATGACTGCGTCCACACCGGTGCTGTACTAGCCTGTGTGCTGGGGTGGACTTCTGGCAGGATATCCGGTGATTCTTAGTGCTGGATTCATTTGTAATGTACTGTGGGAGAACTTGTCTGTTCTTCCTGTGTGGATGTGCTCTTAGCCCACCAACTCAGTAAATTAAACTGCCGGTTGCTTGCAAGGCATGGATCCCACTCAGGATGAGGAGCTGTTGTTACTGCAAGTCACAGCTCAGACAATGTCTGACCAGCCATTTGTGCATGGAATCCTAGTAACTGCCTGTGCAAATTAGGGACATATTGTGCCTATGTGTTTTTGAAAATCAAGCCCTATGTAACTTGCTTAAGTCAATATAAGTGAGTTATTGGCAATGCTCACGGTAGTGATCAGGAGTTCCTGGTTCCCAGCCAGTGCTCAGTCTACTAGAACATGCTGCATCACTTTACAGCGATTTTCTTATTAGTATATCTGGGTAAGTGTAGTTAACCCAATGAGTATAGCGGTTTCAGTGAAACTATATAGACTGGGAGGAGAGCATGTTGTCAGTTTAAAAAAAGGCCTTGATTCAGGCTACATTTGGCTTAAGTTGAAATATGCCTGTTTAAGATGAAGGATTTTAGTTTCAAAATCAATATGCTATTTCTGCTTGTAGCGTGTTGGATTCAGTGACATTGATTTCCACAAATATGCATTCGTTTTACACAGAAGATTTAAAATGGCGTTTATTCTTACACTCAATTTTTTTTCCTCTGCAACTGCTCCTCAGGGAGTGTGACTCATACCTATTTATAGACTATGTGTAGGTTGAAAACAGATTTAAGAATCTGCATAGCTACTCTTCGGCTGTCTACACTGGTGCTCTACTTTCTGTTCCATTTGGTGGGGAGTGTACAAATGTGGGGGAGGGGACAGGAAATGGAAGAGTTAAAATCTCCCATCTGAGTTAGTGCTGGTCCATTTTGTGCCGCTACTGGCTCCCTCAGCATAGAAACGATACTGGCAGATCTCCACACTTTTCACCTCTCAACCTACCAATGCCCAAGTGTGGGACGCAATATGTAACAAAGACTTAAAATGAGGGACAACATATTTTCATGCAGGAACTTAAAGTTTAGCAGGATTCCTTCCTTGCTTTTAGGATATGTCATCACCACAGAATTAGCCCCAGGCTCTTGGGTACTGCCCCCAACTCTGCTGATGTCCACGCAGTCTTGAGGGTGCTTTAAGCCTGTGCTAGCAGAAACAGCTGAAGGCAGGGCTGACTCCAGGCATCAGCTTAACAAGCAGGTGCTTGGGGTGGCCAAGGGAGAGGGGCGACACCTGCGGCAATTCGGGGGCGGCAGGTCCCTCACTCCCTCTAGGAACAAAGGACCTGCCGCTGAACTGCCGCCGCCGACTGGGGCTTTTTTTTTTTTTTGCTTGGGGCGGCAGAAATGCTGGAGCCAGCCTTGGCTGAAGGTATAGGTTTGAGCCTGGATTTCTCTTCAGCTTGGACTGGCAATTCACCTGCTTTGCAGTGAGAATCATGCCCAGGTGCTGATAGACCTTCAATGTCTTCCCACAATTCGACAGGGCTATATTTTCTAGCTCTCTCTACCTTCTCTTTTTTACCCTGCAGCATAAGTCATCTATCCTGGTTTGACATTTAAACCCCACATTTGCCTGCTACATTTCTGCTGTGCTTCCGCAGCATTTGAACAGACGTGCTGTGTGAGAAATCCTACTCCCAGGGTGCTGTCAGCTGGCCTGAAGCTAACTCCTGCCTTCTGGTGAAGTTCTTGTGTGAGGTCAGGAAGACCCATAATTTGACGGAAAGTATCTGAAACCAGCAGTTCTACCACAAAGTCTCCAAATAGCTGGCAGAAGAGGGGATACAGGGTGGGAGGTGAACTCTGCGGATGAACCTCTGAACTCTGGAGTTGCACTGGCCAAGGACAGCAACTGTGAGTGGGGTGCAGAGAAGGGACGGGCACGTTAAAGGGACTTTTGGGTTGCTGGACATAAGAACCTGAGGGGAAAAGGACAATGCCCAACTTACTTGGGAGTGGGTCTTTTGCTCATGGTTTATGTTTATGGATCCTATTTGCGGTGTTTTCCCAAATTAATGCTGAGTTACTTCCCTCCTTTTATTAAAAGTTTTTGCTACACTCAGACTCTGTGCTTGCGAGAGGGGAAGTTTTCGCCTCTTAGAGGCGCCCAAGGGGTGGTGTGTAATTGTCCCAGGTCCCCGGGTCGGGGCTCGAGCCGGTTTTGTGTTGTATTGTTGAAAAGGAACCCCTAGATACTGAACCCGGCCCTTGTTGCTGCTGGCTCCACCTGGCAGAAGGATTACAATAAAATCAACGATTTTGTTGTTTTTCTACAAGGACTGGGAATTTTCACACCACCTGTAGATACAGTGGACAACAGCTGTGTGTAATCATCTTATTCTCACAGCTACTCGCTGAAGTTGAAACGTTTACTTTAAATTGTCTTGTTCCCTTCTTTTGTATTGACTGATTTTGAACTCTCCCTCTTCCCGTACAGAAAATTCTGTGTTAAATAGTTCTATTTTCACACCTCTCTCATAGCTTTTGACAGCAATATTAGTTTTTAAACTTACTGCCTCATGTCTGTCCTTAGCATACTGTCAGCTCAAGCCAATGCAGTGATTTCTTTGTCGGTAGATTTAGGGTTGCCAATTTTGGTTGGACATATTCCTGGAGATTTAATCACATGACAGTCTTTAATTAAAGATTAATCTTTAATTCCTGGAGACTCCAGGCCAATCCTGGAGGGTTGGCAACCCTAGTAGATTTGATGTGATATAAACCTTCATCCATCTATAACACACTAAGGCATGTCTTGTTGCTTTCTGTGCTTCACAAGGTTGTAGAGTGCTGTCTTATACATAGGGACTGCCATGCTTGATCAGACCAGTGAGTCACCTAGTTTAATATTGTGATAGCGCTGCAAAACAAGGACTGTTTCCCATCAGACCCCTCCCCATTGCACTTCCCCGTCCTCTCGCCAGGTAAGGGGGAAGGTCCTGACCCAGGAAGTGGCTCTATTTGGGAGTAGGAGCCACATGGTAGGAAGAAGCTGCAGAGAAACCCCAGGAACTGTGGACAGAGCCATGTGCGGAACAGGCTTTGACTGCCAGACATCACAGCTGGGTGAAGGTCTGTGTGGGACTTAAGGGGGAACAGCAGTGGCTGGGCAGAGAACCAGTGCAAAGGTGCCCAGTGAGAAACAATAACGGAGCCTGGCTTGGAAACTCACAAATGCTTATTTGCTTGACTGGAGACTGGACTGGAGAGGGCACCCCAGGCACTAGGCCTGAAGAACCCTGACTGTCAATTGGACTCCCCGAGGGACCCAAACAGAAGCACTATTGCTCACCTGGAACTGGAACTGCGTAAGCCTCTGTACCTAGGGTATTGCAACCTTTCCACTTTCCTACCAGCAGGGCCGTCCCTAGGGGGGAGCAGGGCCCGGGGCGGAAGTGACAAATCTGTCAATTCTGGGACTGACCCGTCACTTCTGGGACTGACCACACCTGGCGCTGGCCAATTGCACCGGCGATCCCTGGGGTCCCCCAAAGTGTGGGGCCCAGAGAGGTCGCCCCGATTCGCCATACCCAAGGGACGACTCTGCCTACCAGCCCTAGTAAAAACCTTTCCCTTAGCCATGTGTCAAAGCAGTTATTGGGACCCAGCAGGGCTAGCACCTACAAGGCCTAGCTGCTGAAGCACCTACAGGGCTTGCCTTCGAAACGTGGCACACTACTGGCACCCAAGGGGCTTGGGCACAGAATAACCCCACTAATTCCAGTATCCCATCTCTTATGATGGCTAATTCTATATGTTTCAGGGGACAGTGCAAGAAGTATACCTGCATTCAAAAAAATTAGAGAAGTTCATGGAGGATAGGTTTATCAATGGCTATTAGCCAAGATGGTCAGGGATGCAATCCCATGCTCTGGGTGTCCCTAACCCTCTGACTGCCAGAAGATGGGAACTGGACTACAGGGGATGGATCACTCAATAATTGCCCTGTTCTGTTCATTCCCTGTGAAGCATCTGGCACCAGCTACTGTCAGAAGACAAGATAGTGGGCTAGATGGACCATTGGTCTGACCCAGTATGGCCATTATGTTCTTAAGCCCCATAGTAAATATTTAGGGCCTAATCTGACCATAGGGGAACTTCCCCCTAATCCCAGTCAGGTCTACTCTGATCCAGCATAGCATTTAAACACATACTGTACTTTATGCATGTAAATATTCCCATTGACTTCAAGGGGACGCCTCACATGCTTAAAGTTAAACACATGCTTAGGTGCTTTGCTGGGTCAGGGTCTTAGTGCTTGGCATATGCCCAGAGGTTTAATTTTTTTTTTTTTTTTTTTAAAAGAGGGATATAATCTAACCGAATGTAACTGTGGCTGATGAAGGTGTGCATGTGTATTGGAGTTTGCACACTCACAAGTTGGGAACATGTGAAAGTGCACAGCGTCTTTTGAAAAAATTGTCCATGCTTGCTGCAGTGTTTCATATATTTAAAGGCTGTTTCAGTCCATGGCTGGAAACTGAAGCTGGAAAAATTCAAATTTGCAATTTTTTAACAGTGAGGAGGATTATCAAGTGGACCAATATTCCAAGGGATGTGGTGGATTTTCCATTTCTTGATGTCTTCAACTCAAGGCTGGATGCCTTTTTGGGAGACATACTTTAGTCCAACACAAATTACTAGGCTCAATACAGGGATAACTGGGTGAAATGTAATGGCCTGTGATATAGAGGAGGTCAGTCTAGATGATATAATGGTCCTTTCAGGCCTTAAACTCCGAATGAAAGAATGTCGCCTTCACAAACATGCAACAGAAATTACTGTGTTTCTCAGGATGGCTAGTGTGACCTGAGACTCTTCCCTTCCTCCTCCTTCAGCTCATCTGAATGTTTTCACACTGCCTGCTGGCTAGCTGCCTTTTTCCTGCAATTACTGAGATAGCAGTGTTTCTCTACCTACATTTTCACTGACATGGCTTGTTTATCTCTTTAGACATGTTATTCACACTGTCCAGGTCCTGCAAAGTGTTTCAGTTTACACCCTCTTTCTGCTAGTCATTATGATCTGAAGTTTGGTTTTGTGCCTCCGAAGGGGATCATATTTCTTTTTTTAGCAGCAGTATAAACTTGCATTTTCTTCAGTGCCCGGTTTCAGCTTGGGATTTATGGAGCTGCACAGAGGGACTGATGTCTCCTTGGTGATCTCTCTATGTGAGCTTAATGTTTTGCTGGGACTTTATAGACTTTTGTTGTTGGTTTTTTTTCCTGTCATGTTTTCCAACCTTGCCTCTAATAGATCTGCAGAAATTTCTACTGCTAGGTGGTCAGTGTGATGGGTTAGATCACAGAAACCCCTTGGGAACTGCCAACTGATGTGCTGGGACTACCTCTAAGCCTGTTTTCCCTGGCAGCTTCGGACTGCAGAACCCTGCCTGGTTTGAGCCAGACACGCTAGCCTGCTACAAACCCAGACCCAGGTCTGAACCACGCCCCCCAACAGCTGCAGGCTTAACTGAAAACAGCTTAAGAAGTGTTCCTGTCTCCAACACCCAGATGTCCAGCTCCCAATGGGGTCCAAACCCCAAATCAATCCGTTTTACCCTGTATAAAGCTTATACAAGGTAAACTCATAAATTGTTTGCCCTCTATAACACTGATAGAGATATATGAACAGCTGTTTCCCCCCCTCAGTTATTAATATATACTCTGGGTTAATTAATAAGTAAAAAGTGATTTTTATTAAATACAAAAAGAAGATTTAAGTGGTTCCAAGTAATAACAGACAGAACAAAGTGAATTACCAAGCACAATAAAATAAAACACGCAAGCCTATGCCTAATACAGTAAGAAAGTGATTGCAGATGAAATCTCACCCTCAGAAATGTTCCAATAAGCTTCTTTTACACGCTAACCTCCTTCTAGTCTGGATCCAGCAATCACTCACACCCCTGTGGTTACTGTCCTTTGCTCCAGCTTCTTTCAGGTTTCCTTTGGGGGTGGAGAGGCTATCTTTTGAGCCAGATGAAGACAAAATGGAGGGGTCTCCCAGGGGCTTAAATAGACTTTCTCTTGTGGGTGGAGACCCCCTTCTCTCTCCTATGCAGAATCCAGCTCCAAGATGGAGTTTTGGAGTCACATGGGCAAGTCACATGTCCATGCATGACTTAGGGTGACCAGACGTCCCGATTTTATCGGGACAGTCCCGATTTTAGGGGACTTGTCCCGCATCTCGACCTTACATCGGTTGGGACGCACTTTGTCCTGATATCGGGGGACCATCTGGTGGAGGACGCTGCCGGCGCTGCTCACCTCTTCTTCCTGGGCCTGGGGCAGCGCAGCTGAACTCCCGGCGCCCGCCAGCCGGCCGGCAGGAGCCTGCAGAGTGCTGCAGCCCCACCCCCCAGGCACGCACAGAGACAGCGAGTAGGTCTCCACTGTGTGCTGCAGGGGCGGGGCTTGTAGGCGCCGGCAGCGAGCTCCCCCGCCCCCCTCGACCCAACCCGCGTGACCTTAGGAGTCAGAGGGACGGGACCTGCCTGCTGGATGCTTCCTGGGAGCTGCTCCAGGTAAGGCTAGCACTGCCTGGGACTCACCTGGCCCCCTGGCAGGTCCCTGTGGCGAGGGGGGCTCTGCGTGCTGCCCCTCTCCCTTCCCAAGGGGGGAGGTGGAGACGGAGCGGAGGCAAGCTGGTGGGGGGGGGCAGGGCATGGAGCTGCCGGTGGTTTATCAGTTTTTCCTGTGCTCCGGCATTTTTGTTTTGGTTTTTTTTGTTTTGCTCCGCCGCCTGTTTTTCTTTTTTTTTCTTTTTTTCCTCCACACACCCCCCCCCCCCCGCGTCCCGATATTTGACCTCTGTCATCTGGTCACGCTAGCATGACTCAGCATGTGGGCAATGGCTGCCACCTGTAAAAATTATCTTGAATGTCTCCAGGAAGACTTCTCTATGTGGATTGGAGTCTTCCAAGATCCATTGTCAGTTAAGTGTTTCTTGACTGGGCACTTAATTTGCACATTCCTTTCTCAAGAAGCTGACCAAATGCTTTATTAAGTACCCAGCCAATATTCAAAACTTTGAATACAAAAATGATACATGCATACAAATAGGATGAATAGATTCAGTAGGTCACACCCTTTGCAGAGATATGTTACATGGCATATGTAGCATAAAACATATTCCAGTTATGTCATATATACATTCATAAGCATATTTCCATAAAGCATTATGGGGTGCAACGTCACAGCCAGCATAAGACATTGAACCTGGAAGAGAAATCCTGAAGCCTGGGCTACACTAAAAAGTTAGGTCAGCTCAGCTACTTCACTTGGGTGTGAAAAATCCATTTCCCTGAGTGACGTAGTTAAGCCGACCTCACCCCTGGTGTAGGCAGTGCTAGGTCGACGAAAGGTAGGTAGTGTCTACAGTGCAGTGCTGCAGCTGTGCCACTGTAGCACTTCAAATGTAGACAAAGCCCTTAGATGTGCTCTAGAGCTCAAGTTTACCTTGAGCAGATTTGTGCGGACTGAAGGAAAGTTTAGCTGGTTGGAGCAGCTCATAAAATTTGCATGGGCAGAAGCAATGTCTCTTATCTCAATTATTTGGCAGATTTTTGGCTAAAAATTTAAAAACATTGTGCCAAATGCTAGGCTCCTAAATTCAGTTCGATAACAAAATAAAAGTGTGCTCTTTTTCAAAGGTACTGAGCACCTCTCCAATAGGACCCCATGTGGTCCAAGTAGCTACCCAGCTCCTGTGTGGATTGCTTGGTAAGATAAGGCCTCTAGTTTGAAAGGTCATTGGGGCAGGGACATATCTTTTACCAGGATCTGTGTTCCATGATGGGCCTGGCATCTGTGAGCACTACAAAATAACGAATCTTGAGGACAGTGATAAAATGTAAGAGATCGGCCATATACATAACTAGACGGAACAGAGGCCCGATCCTCAAAGGTATTTAGGTGCCTAACTCCCATTTTATACACACACACACACACACACACACACACACACACACACACACACACACACACACACACACACACACACACACACACACACACACTCTGAATATTTCCTTTCCCCTGAAAAGGAAGGTTAAAGAACCATGAACATTGTCCATTGGTTCATCCTCTGCAGATCTGTCTCCTCGCCCTGCTTTCCAAGCGGGCTGGAAGACTTTACGTTTTACTTCGCTTTACAACATTTTTCATGACACAGTCTGCACAGCTGTGTTTTGGGTTTTTTTAAGAGGAATTGCTTTTGTTGAATTAATTTCCCATTAACTCTGACTTTCATTGTTGTGTCATCTTCTGTCTGACTAACAATTTGCACAAGGCTGTCATTGTAACAACCTAGACTTTGAAGAAAGTCTTACGATTCGTTTATCTGTCTTTCTGCCTTGCCTGTCATTTTTCAGACTATTGACAGCATGCCCTATGTAACTATCAGTATTGGACAGATTTCAAATGGGATTACTCTTTCTTTCTTTCAGCACAAGAAAGTGGGTTTCTTAAATAATCCTGACTTTACAATAATTGCCGATTCAACTAGGCATTATCTCACATGATATTTCCATCCATTTATTTTCTTTATCCTGTTCTGGGCTGTTGATAAGTGGCAGTTAAGTGTGTGTATTCCTGTAGTCTATGTGAATGAGGTACCAACTGAAAGGGAATTTTTCCCTACTTGAGCCAGGGATTTTAGGATCAGTCATCCGAAGGGGGTCATGGAAGTGTCACGCACCTTTCCTTTTCACTTTAGGTCAATATTACCATCAACAAATGCTCATTTTGCCTCCCACCCTAATCAGGTTCAGCCTGCAAGTGTAGCATCCATACAGGCTGTATTGCCATGCTACACTGGTGGCAAAAGCTCTGCATGAATTGCAGCATGAACTCGCCTACTTCACTATGAGAGCAGTTGGGAATTTTTCAATGACACCCCTCCCCCCCAATGCTGCGTTTTTGGAACTGAAACTGTTCATGAAACAGGGTAGGTTTTACAAACCTCTTGACTCAAAAATTTTGTGGGAAAAAGTTTTGAAATTACATGTTGACACTTTCAACCCAGAAAGTTTCAGATTTTTTTTGAGTTGGAATTACTTTTTGTTTGTAAATTTAGTCAATTAAAAAAAAAAAAGGGCAAAATCTAAATGAAACTTTTCAACTGTCCAAAACTGAACATTTTTTTTCCCCCTGGATTTTTAGGTTGAAAACTTTTGTGATTGACTTTTCCTCCTGATTTGCGATGGGAATATTTTTCTATATCTCAAAAATGTTTGTGGTATGTCTAGCTCTACTCACCCCCACTTTGAAAGCAGATTGTCTCAATCACACTTGCAGCCATTGCTGTCCTGAATATTGGAACTAGAAGTAGTGTTAAATAAAATATGTTTTCATTATGGATTGGTAAACAGCCAAAAGGCTGAATTCTGAATTATGCCATATAAATTAAAGATCGAAAAACCTGTTAGGTCACCTAATCCATTCCTCTCTGCCAGTCAGCACAGAGTTGTTCTCTGCGGTATATACTCTCATGCTTTGTCAATTACTTAGGCAATAGGGTTTCCACCATTTCCTTTGGCAGATTATTTCTCAGCCTCATAGATCATACCATTAGTGATTTTTTCCCCCCCCTCTGATATTCATCCTAAATTTTTGATTGCTTAATTTCATCCCATTACTTCTAACTGTATCCTTTATGAGCCCGAAACAATTCCCTCCTTGATGTTACACCCATCACATTTGGGTTTGAGCCTTAGTCCCCCCCCCCCCCCCCCCCCACACATCAATGAACGTGGCCCTAATCTGATGACATTTACAAGGTCAAAACCAAAAGTTCCTGTGTAAATTCTTTAGCTTTTTCTTCACAACTTTCTAACACAACAAACTTTTTTCTGAGTCTCAATTCCATGTCATAGCCACGAACACAAGGATCCCACTATCATAGATTTATCGACTCCAAGACCAGAAGGGACCACTGTGATCATCTAGTCTAAGCTCCTGTATAACACACACCAGAGAACTTCCTCAAAATAACCCCGAGAGCATATTTGTTAGAAAAACATCCAATATTGATTTTAACATTGACTGCAATTTTAAATGACCCATGGTAAATTGTTGCAATAGTTAATTACCCTCGCTGTTAAATATTTATACCTTATTTCCAGTGTGAATGTGTCTAGCTTCAACTTCCAGACACTGAATAATGTTATATTTTTCTCTGCTAGATTGAAAAACCCATTATCAAATTTTGTTCCTCATGTAGGCACTAAAGACTGCAATCAAGTCACCCCTTAACCTTCATGTTCCTAATTTATTTTAGGACATCACACCCCCTCTTACTAAGAAACACCGTGTGAATTCTTATTTACAAACTCCATCTGACAAGAAATTGCTTCCCTTGCTGTATGCCTTGTCTTATTGCATAGGCATTTAGGAAAGTCATGATTAGTGCATTTCCTATTATCCTGGGGTAATTCCACTGAAGGATATAAAATATCTTGGTAACACTTGAAAAATCACAGTAAATTAATTATTATCCTAAAAGTAACTGCAGTTCCTAAGGCATTGCTAGACATACAGCATTACACCCCCAGTAACATGAACCGAATTCGTCATGCACAATGACATTGCAATGGCGTTCTTCTCTGCTGAGAGGGCTAAAAAGAATGCACTTCTGTTTGTTACAGTGGTAACTTCTTAATATGCAGGTCCTGAAAAGTCTCATTAACCTTTCAGATAAGCTTTTGGAAGTTAATATACAAGTACCTATACTCAATTCTGCTGTAAACTTGTACAGAACTGGAATCCTTTTAAAGCATTTATACATTACGGACAAGTACGTAAATCAGAAATATTGCCATATTACCATAACAACTACTTTGTGGTCATTTCAGGAAGAATCTGCACATTGTTGTGCTTAAAGTAGCTATCTTGGACTAATCTATACTTTTTTGCTTTAGTGGCATTTTCTGAGATACATATTCAGAACTGGAAGTTATTTAATATTTTATTTATGCTCTACCTTCATCCCATTACATAAACACACCCCCAAAATGCTCCCTAATTGATTTGTATTTCCTTTCACTAGGTATTTCAGGGCTTGTCTACACCTGAAAGGCTACAGCAACATAGCTGTGCCTGTGTAGACACTACCTATGCTGAAAGGAGGGGTTCTCCAGTTGGTGTACATAATCCACCTCCCTGACAGGCAATAGCTAGGTCAACAGAAGAATTCTTCCATTAACCTAGCACTGTCTACACTGGAGGTTAGGTCAGTTTAACTATGCCACTCAGAGGTGTGGATTTTTCATACCCCTACGCAAAGTAGTTAAGACTTAATTTTCTAAGGTAGACCAGGCCTAATTTACAAGTGCTCTGCAGTAACTGGCAAGACAACTGCTCTCAATTAAAGTAGCTCTGACTAGTAACATATTTAGTGTGTGGGGAGGGAAAGCATTCTCCCACTCAGATGGAGTACTCAGAGTACCAGAGCAAGGGCTATGCACCACTGTAGTTCCACTTAAGCCATAGTTTGAGGGATTAAGTAGGATATAAGTGGTACAGAATCCTGTGCTGCACAGAGATGAATTGCACTTTCAGGAAACAGAATGTTTTAGACCAGTGGTGGGAAAACTGCGGCCCATGGGCTGCAAGCAGCCCATCAGGGTAATCCGCTGGTGGGCCACGAGACAGTGTTTACATTGACCGTCCAGAGCTCCCAGTGGCTGCGATTTGCCATTGCTGGCCAATGGGAGCTGCGGGAAGCGACGTGGGCCGCAGGGACGTGCTGCCTGCTGCTTCCCGCAGCTCCCATTGGCTGGGAACGGCAAACCACGGCCACTGGGAGTTGCGGGCGGCTGTGCCTGTGGATGGTCAATGTAAACACTGTCTCGCAGCCCACCAGCACGTTACCCTGACGAGCCGCAGGTTGCTCACCACTATTCTAGACTGTCACATAAAAGGTTATTTTAAAAAAAAAAAAAGTAGAGGTGCGACAGTAATATCTTGCATTTACATCAAATCTTTCATCCAAGATCTCAAAGTAAAACAAAAGCCACAAAAGTGTTTCAATTCATGGCCATGTGCAAACTGCAATCCTGGTTATATTGAACCTCCCCTCATGGAGAAGGAGTCTTCTGAAATAAATAACTTCATTATTTAAGAGGATTTCACAGTATAACCATATAAAATACGGAACCCTTGCAATATTATGCAAATCCTGCATCCATACGTTGCATGGATGTTACAAAGCTCCTCCACCAAAAATCCACTTTCTAGGTGAGTTTGGATTACGACCATGCTTTATTTTGAATTGCACAGCTCAAGCCTTTAAGCAATAGGTTGTCTTTGTCATAGTGACCACTGTACCTGGGGGTCTCAGGTTGGGCACCCAAAAATAGAAGCATCCAAAATCACTGGTCATTCTTGAACCTATGTGCTTCATGGAAGGTGTGCCACTCCTTCAACTTCAATTAAAGTCCGCACTAGTGGAAGGCACTGAATACTTGCCATATGTTGCTCAGCAGGATCAGGCCCAAAAGAAGCAGAGAGAGACACAAGTGATAGCAAAATTAAACCAAAAGCCAGGAAGAGCAAAGATGACAATAAAAATACAGGACTAAAGAAGACAAACTAGGAAAACCTTTTGTCAGAGGTGCAGAATTGTGACCCTGAAGAGGAAGAGATCAAGGAAAGAAGCACATGACTCTGAAAACCATAGCTAAGTAGCTGGAAAAGAAATGGTATTCACATGGGATTTTCCTCTTTTTAGACAAAGTCAGGAGCAGAACAATCTGCAGGTGTTTCAGAGATGGGAAAGCATGAGAAAAGTGTTGTCAGATAGTGCAGAACCACAAATGTTCTTTTGAAAGGTTTATCAATCCAGTGTGCCGGAAAACTGGGGAGAGACTGGAGGGTGGCATTCTGGGTCCACTGGCAGTATGTGCTGTGAATGAGCAACAGATTGGGTCTCTAGCATCAATAGCACTTTCATGCAAACTTGCTCACATAGCAGGCGTCATGGTGTTTATAGCAAAATGGTGGGAAAGGAGATGATGATAAGTTTCTGTCAGTCTCATTTGCCTGTTGTCACTAATTGGGTCAGGTTCTACCACTGGCAGCTCACCAGATTTCTGTGTGAGATTCAGCCGTTGAATCCCCAGCTGTCTTAAGCCTTCCCACCTCCCTCTGGAGCTGGGGTGGCCAGCCTGAGCCTGAGAAGGAGCCAGAATTTACCAATGTACATTGCCAAAGAGCCACAGTAATACGTCAGCAGCCCCCCATCAGCTCCCACTCCCAGCGCTTCCTGCCCACCGGCAGCCCCAATGATCAGCGCCTCCCACTCCCTCCCTGCACCTCCCGATCAGCTGTTTCGTGGTGTGCAGGAGACTTTGGGGGGAGGGGGAGGAGCGAGGGCACGGCAGGCTCACGGGAGGGGGAGGAAGGGGTGGAGTGGGGGCAGGGCCTGTGGCAGAGCCAGGGGTTGAGCAGTGAGCACCCCACAGCACATTGGAAAGTTGGTGCCTGTAGCTCCAGCCCCGGAGTCGGTGCCTATACAAGGAGCCGCATATTAACTTCTGAAGAGCCTCATGTAGCTCTGGAGCCACAGGTTGGCCATCCCTGCTCTAGAGTCTGAACAGCATCCAGTCAGTGCCCTGGTCTTTGGGCCCTCAGGCACCACTCTTGGGTGTCAGGTTCTCTATCTAGCACCCCATTAGGAGAGCTGCAACCTTATGATCCCCTGCCCAGACCCTGGAACCAGTGGTGAGCCCTAAGAATCCCACTGTAGCTGAAACATCCCCTCTTTGCACAGGATTCTAACACCCTTGTTCTTTACTAACAGATAAAGCACAGAAAGTACAGATCATTTAGAAAACAGCAAACATCCTAAATGCAATGCGCTTGACCATAGGTGCTGACTCCATGGGTGCTCCGGGGCTGGAGCACCCACTGAAAGCCCCCCCATCAGCACCTCCCCTTCCCCCCAGTGCCTCCCATGTACCGGCAGCCCTGCTGATTAACATCTCCCACTCCCTCCCAGTGCTTCCGACCTGCTGTGAATAGCTGTTCTGCGGCGTGTGGGAGTCACTGGTGGGGAAGGGGCAGAGTGAGGGCAGGACATGCTCAGGGGAGGGAGCAGAACAGGGTGGGAAAAATGGGGCAGGGGTGGAGACTTGGGGGAAGGGGTGGGAGTCGGGGTTGGGCCTGGGGTGGAGCAGAGGTCGAGCACCCCCTGGCATCTAAGAAAGATGGTGCCTATGCCTTTGGAAAACCATCAGCCTTCCTTTAGAAAACCATCTGTGTTCAGGCAGGGTTTCTCTTGCCTCATGCAGCTCTCCTCTCTGCATGTGCTAGTGAAAAATAGCTGAAGAATTCCAAATAAAGCAGCTTCTGCCCTTTTACAACCTTCCAGTCCCTCTATCAGGGGACCTCCTGCTTAGCCTCCTTAGGTGATCAGAGACCCCTAACAGGTGACTTCATTGCCAGGCAGCCTCTCCCACTAGCCATTTCTTTGAGTTGGAGCTATCTTATTGCCTAGGATGTTTGCATTGGAATAGAGGACCATAGCGATGCAATGACCATCTATTGCCACTCTGCCTTGGAATTTCAGTCCAAGATGCAGGTAAAACCACAGAGAAGGCAACTAGCCCCCACATTCAAATGGAGTTTGCAGTTTGGTAAAGATACATACAGAGAGCATAAGAATGGCTATACTGGGTCACACCAAAGGTCCATCTAGCTCAGTATCCTGTCTTCCAACAGTGGCCAATGCCAGGTGCTTCAGAGGGAATGAACAGAACAGGTAATCATCAAATGATCTATCTCTTGTTGCCCATTCCCAGCTTCTGGCAAACAGAGGTTAGGGACACCATCCCTGCCCATCTTGGCTAATAGCCATTGATGGACCTATCCTCCATGAACTTATCTAGTTCTTTTTTGAACTCTGTTATAGTCTTGGCCTTCACAACATCCTCTGGCAAAGAGTTCCACAGGTTGACTGTGCAGTGTGAGAAAAAATACTTCCTTTTATTTGTTTTAAACCTGCTGCCTATTAATTTCATTTGGTGACCCCTAGTTCTTGTGTTATGAGAAGGGGTAAAGAACACTTCCTTTATGCTTGTAGAAATAGCCTCTATCATATCCCCCTTACTCGTCTCTTTTCCAAGCTGAAAAGTCCCAGTCTTAATAATCTCTCCTCATATGGAAGCTGTTCCGTACCCCTAATCATTTTTGTTGCCCTTTCCTGAACCTTTTTCAATTCCAAAATATCTCTTTTGAGATGGGGTGACCACATCTGCATGCAGTATTCAAGATGTGGGCGTACCATGGATTTATATAGAGGCAATCTGATATTTTCTGTCTTATTAGTTATCCCTTTCTTAATGATTCACAACATTCTGTTTGCTTGTTTGACTGCCGCTGCACATTGAGTGGATGTTTTCAGAGAACTATCCACAATGACTCCAAAATTTCTTTCTTGAATGGTAACAGCTAATTTAGACCCCATCATTTTATATGTATAGTTGGGATTATGTTTTCCAATGTGCATTACTTTGCATTTATCAACATTTAATTTCATCTGCCATTTTGTTGCCCAGTCACCCAGAGATCTCATAATCTCACACAGAATTCATGAGTTTTCCAGACAGCTTCCCAAATTGCCATGCCTTGGAAAGCCCAAATCTGCTGAAAAAGAAAGGGACTGGTTTTCAACTGGTATAGCATCCCCCAGGCCAATTAGAGCTAGAACTTCCATAGTCTCTGCTAGGCTGCACGCTGTCCTAATCTCTATGTACAGTGAGTCTTTTAGTGTTTGTGGATGGACTGAAAGTCTGAACAAATGGTGTTTCTTGTTAACACTTACCACGCTACATTTATAAGCTTTCAAATGCCGTGTCATTCTGCTTTCTCACAGCTGGTGTTCAGTGTACAGACACAGCACTCCCTTGAGGAATTTAAGCTTTACATAACTAATATTCAACGATAGTTGGTTCTGATCACTGATTGAAAAAAGTATCATAGAAGGATTCTGTTTTTCTTGTTGTATCTGATAGTGATTAAAAATTGAGCCCGGGTGCCACATGAGCATTGGGGGTAGAGTGGCTGGTTTAAATCAACCAGTTACTGCACATAACAAGCGCTGCAGGTGCAGCTGCCTTGCAACAAATGATAGTCAGAGAACCAAACATTTCTGTGGACGGGCTCTCAAGAATCCCCCCATGTGATACGTTATACAAATAGATTCTGAATCTCCTATTCAATACAGCTCTTAAAATGTCTTTTAAAACTAAAATAATCAATCAAACAAAAACTGAGCAGGAGAGGATCTATTCTCTCCTTTCCTTTCCCACCTTTGACAAGGCCTCCCTTTCTAGGCCTTTCCTCTTTGACTTTCTCCAATTTTTTCTTTTAAACGAGCTTCGTTTTGCCTCTGTCACCCTTACAGTTATGCCTGTTTAAAGCTTCTTTCCATTGCTGAGTTGCTACCATCAGGGCTCAGATATGTTCCAGCTGTGCTGGGGCTACCAAGGGGACATTTGCACCCCCCCCTCCCCAAATCTTCAAGGGCGCCAAATGCATAGGTGCTGGAGATGGAGGGTGGGGGGCAAAGGGTCATCCCCACCCCCTATTAAAAACTGACCTTCAGGTCCTGACTGCTGAATATGGCTGGGAGGAAGTACACTGCAGCCTGGCCAGCACTCCGGTCCCACTCTGCTGCATGTGCAAGATGCTGGCTGGGGGGTCCCGCTCTGCTGTGCATTGTCCCATGTGCAGTGTGCTAGTTGCGTCGTGTTTTGCATGTGGCATGCTGCCAAGCCCTCATCTGCTGCCAGCTGCTGAAACCGCGGCCGCAGCTTCTCTCTGCGCTGAGCACCAGCTGGGTCCAGGAAGCAGGATGGCTCCATTAGTCAAAGGCCTTGGGCTCACAAGCTGGGAGGGCAAGGAGCTGCGGGGGAGGCAGCAGCTCTGGGAGAGCTGGACTGTGGCAGGGGGAGGGGAACCAGCGGCTCCCAGAGAGTTGGGCTGGGGATGGGGGGAAGGCAGGGGCTCTGGGAAAGTAAGGCTGTGGGGGTCTGAAGCGGGGGAGTCTGGTGGAGGGGGAGGCTGGGACTCCAGGGGCCCCAAAATACCCATTTCCCCCCACCCAAGTAATAGGATCCTAGAGCTGTCTCTGTGCTCCAGGATCCTTTGAAGCTCCTCCTCCTTCGAGTGATGGTCAAGAACCTCTGGTGCTGGCTACTGGCCTCAGTGAAGGAGAGTAAATGTTCGAGGAATTGGGTTAGTGAAGTCAATAGAGGCAACAATTTTATTAATTATTTATTTTTATGGCGGCAAACAGAGGGGAAGGGCTTAGTAGAACAACAGTACTAAACTATATTTAATCACATGACTCTGTCTCAGCCAATCAGATTGTTTGATCATTGAATGGTTTAAAATACATGTGTGTACAGCTGTATATAGACATACATACTACACTATAATTAAAAGTAAGAAATATGCACAGCACTGGAATTACGCAGTGCAGAAAGAAACTTGCCTGCAATGCATCTGTAGCAATTAGTTTTTTTTCTTAGTACAGTATATCAGAAAACTTGTTCATACGTATGTTAACTCAGCTGCTGCTCCTGAGACATTTGCTAACATCAAACGTAATAATAAAAATGAAGCCCCTCTGTGTTTTCACAGTTTAAATGAATTGTGAAAGAGCTACCCAGAACACCACATACATCGTCTGTGTTAGTCAGAGGAGCAGTGAAGACAGCTAATTGGTTTTGGCTTGCTCCACTCTGCATGTAGCAAGTGCCCCTAACTACAGTACCTGTGAGCACTTGTAGAAATCCACAGTTCTCAACAATACTTTGCAGATTCACTCTTGCTTATCTTATGTCACAGCAAACTGGCATATAAACAACTCTAAAGTTATTTTTAAAGGGGCCATAACCTAAAATTAATATTGGTCTTTCCTTGCCTGAGAGATCCATGTTGGAGGTTAATCATGGAGAAGAAATGGGTTGAATGGCTTGAAATTTAATCCTGCAACTCCCAAACCAAATGGGGATGGGTTTGAAGGAGCCACCCTGACAAAGTTCTTTAACTCTCCAGGCTGCAGGTGGCAGGATGTGTTGGGTTTTACAGGAGCTGAGCCGGCTCTGGAGCCATCATCTGTGTATTCCTGGTCTTGTGCAGTTTGGAAAGGTGTGGATTTTTTTCAGCTGGGCGGTAGCCAAAGTGCAGCTCAAGTAAGGAAAAGAAAAAAATCACTCCCTTTGCTATTTCTGTACATTGTACTCTTTCCTGTCAAATATATATGCTAAAATGATGATTGTAATAAACTTTGTGAAAAAAGGTAAAATTGGCCCTTGTTTTACTTCCACAATGAATCTGTATTTCTGTCATTTGTCCATATCACAGACCCTGATGGTACAAAACAATACGCAAATCAGAAATGACCTCTACCCACACTTTTGAAATCACTGGCTTCTAGGTTAAGATGTGGATAAAAACTGTAGCATACATGGCCAGTAGAGATGGATTTGGATTCTGTGTCCAGTTGTTATTGGGCTCCAAGCAACTTGGAAATTCCCATCCCCAAATTTGGGGTTATTTAGAATCTTGGATTTACAGACCCATATTAGAGCGCTAAATGGCTTAGCCCTCAGTATAAGTTACACTTGCACGGTGATGAGGACAGAAAGCAGGTAGATTGAAAACTGAGTACGCCGTGCTTGCATTTTGGAATATGTTATGTAATTACAGTATTGTGTATAATAATGTAATCATCCAAGTGTCAGATCACGATTGCATTGTTGTTGTAGCTGTGTTGGTCCCAGGATATTAGAGAGACAAGGGAGGTGAGGTAATATCTCTTATTGGACCAACTTCTGTTGGTGAAGAGACAAGCCTTCAAGCTTTGTAAGCTTGACAATGCCCAGGTGTCTCTTTCACCAATAGAAACTGGTCCAGTAAAAGATATTACCTCACCCTCCTGGTCTCTCACATGACTCTGATCTGTGAGTTGTGTCACATTTAAAGAAGAGAGATTCTATTTTTCCAGATATGGTTCTATAACCCAGTGATCACACACAATCTCTCAGGCTCCATCTGTATTAAGATACAAACAAAGGTATTTGTGTACAAACAAGAATATTCACTGTTCATTATTACATACCTGCCAACATCTCCAGGCAAAAAACAAACAGATTTTCAACTAGCATAAAGCACTGCAAAGTCTACACTGGTCATTTGCACTGATTACAGTTATTAGTGTAACAGTACCAGTGCAACCTTTAGTATAGACAGGCAAAGCTGCAGTTTTCCCACATGGGGCTTACTCAGAGTTTCAGGCAGGGGTAAACTCCACTAGCACAAAGTGGTCTGTCATTAGCTATTTGCTATTCACTAATCATTATTTGTTGTTCTCCTGTTTAAAAAAAAACAACAGTCATCCAGTTAGGCAGCAGAAACAATCTTATGTAACTTACATAACCAATCAGACACTAGAAATAATCAACAAATAGTAAATAAGCAACGTGAATTATTCACAAACACCCCATAGGATGAAATTTACTTCAATAAACTATTTAGCCGATACATTCTCAGAAATAATAAGTGAGTGAACGCCTAATGAAAGGTAACAAGGGCTAACTTCATCAGATAATGTATTCACAAAGAACTATTGGTTCAGCCCTATTCCCAACCCTAATATCTGTAAATATACAATGCATACTTCTCCCCTCCCCAACCCTAATTCCTACCATACAATGGAGTAGTTATGAATGGAATATAAGAGTTACCAACACAGGTAAATTAAAGTAAGATATGTTTTCCCATCCTGCAGAAGTCTCTCTTCTCCATTATGTCTACTCTTTGGGGCTTCATTTCTTTTGTCATCTGTGTTTGGAAGTGTTAATGAAGTGATATCCAAGCTATCATTTCTGATGTAGGGTGTGAGGCAGTAAGGACTTTGCTTTTTGTCTCGTCTTGAATGTAAAACCACATTTGTCTCACTTCTTCATTTTTCTTGATTTAAATTTAGTTATGTTGTTTTCCTTGTTTATAACGACTCTCCTATGGAAAACATATGCACGTATTTGTGGCTTGGCTGCAATTGTTCTGAGTCAGAGTCCAGCCAGCATCACCTCTTGTTGAGGAACAGGTTGTTATTTTCCTGACAGAAGACTGGCACTGCCCAGCTGATGAGTTGGAGTCTGTTTTTGCTCAATGGATTTCCTGCCAGACACATGTACAAAGCTGCTTCTTCCTCATGTTGCGGATTCTGTTTTTCTCTGGTGACTTGTTTTGCTCATTGTGTGTTTATTCTGTGATTGAGGATAAGTCATGCTTCCCTAGCCAGGAGATGACAGAGCTTATGCTGCTACTTGCAGGATCCTGATTTCCTCTCAATGTTCTTTTCTCTTGGTTTTGCACAAAAATGAAGCCTCTTAATCCCCAGATACTATTTTTGCAGAGAGAGAAAGATTCTATGTATGTTTCTGTGAATGGATTTTCTCATTTGCTGATGTCACCTACCTCTTTTCGTCTCTTTGGCAAAATAAATTAGGGGTGACACGCTCCTCTAGTATTTCTCAGGTCTTTTTCCGGCTGTAGTGATGCATAGCGTGATATATTTCCAAGTACTTTTTTTTTTTAGTTTGCTGCAATATAGTTCACTTCAGAAACCAAACAAAGACCAATACCCACTCACCCAAAATGCAGCACAAAATCAGTCATATGCAGAAAACATTTGAGGCTTAAAAGCTTTTCCTAATTGTAGGGCAAACCTCTGCTCAAGAAAACAAAGTAAAAATGTCATCCAAATGGCTTTCTCCTCCTTGAAAAACTACTGAAGCTAATAACCAGTGCATAGCTCTTTGCTCCTCATAATTACCTCTGCGTTCAATATTGATATGACAAGGTCTAACAGTAAATATACAGTGACATCATATTTCAATTTGGAAGCCTCTTTGGTACAATAAAGCTATAATTATGGTCAGGTCATGGCCAGCACAAGATTCCAGCAATTTTTAACCAAAGCTTTCAGAGAGATTGAATGGGGAGTTTCTTTGATCTATTTGCATTATAACTTTTTTTGAGGACTTTTTATTGAGATAAGTGGTAGGCGCCAATAGTCACTTGCTCTATGCAGCATACTTGAAAGTTGTCTCTGGATGCTGTTCTTTGAGATATTTGCATGTGTAAGTACAACTGAAACTTTGTGCCCACATAAAATAGTAGAGCTGGTTGGGAATTTCCCATTAACTCTTTTTTATATGGGAAATGTGATTTCCACAAAACTGAAATGCTCTTTGGGAAATATGAATTTTGTAGACTGTTTAATCTTCCATCCAGAAAATCAAAACAAAATATTTCATTTGAGGTTGGGTCTACCCAAACTGAAACAGTTACAGTTGTGGAGCTGAATTTTGGTTCAGTTTGACATTAATCTGCATCTGCTTGAGGTGCTGTGGTGCCTTATGGGAGTTGTAAGTTGGGTGCCTCATGTCCCCTTTCTTTTTTATGGACCAAGCTCCTTGGCTAGGCTACATCTCCCATAATGCACTGCAGTCTCTCATCTATCTGAGCTCCCACAATGATCATGGGAGTCCTAGTCTGTCTAGTCTGGAAAGCTTGGGCCCCTAGGCAGAACTGGGTCAGGAGGCACCCATACTACGACTCCCATTAGGCAATGCGGCAGCTTAGGCAGACACAATTTAGTGTCAATCCAACTCTAAAGGAGATGTTTCAACATTTCTAAATTGAAAATGTTTGTTTTAAGGAAAAAAAATTGATATTTTGATTTTTCATCTTGATTGTGGATGAAAACAAATGTCAAAATATCCGAATTCTCTGTGGGATAGAAATTCTGATTTTCTAACAGCTCTACAAAATAGGGAGAGGCCAAGATTTTCAAAATTGTGACTTGAATGAAGGCTGCTGCTGGGTGCTCGGCACGTTTGAATGTCTGGACACTTTTATAGGTCCTAGAAGCCTAACTTTAGGCACCCAGTTTTGAAAATCTTAGCTATACCATTTTATAATATTTTGTCCTTATACAATGTACTGAAGTTTCTACAGTAATGATCCAAACCCATTACACTTTATAATAGAGATACTGAAGTGTGGTAGTGGCAGAAAATGATAAATCAGTACTCTACAAGCACTGGCATTGCACAATATTTGCTGATGGAAGTTGTCTACATCTAGTGATAAGAAAGTCTTCACTTTGGCCCTTGTTCAGAAAAGCCCATGAATATGCAGGCACTTAAGCACACGCTTAAAGTTATACATGTGCTTGAATGTATTGCTGAAGTAGGGCCTGAATGCATATTTTGTTCAGTCATATTAATGGAATGTTCAGTAACGAGAGAAAGTTTTCTGTGAACAGGCCAAGATAATAGTGTATTTGAAACCTAAGTCTTTCCCATCAAAGTGCTGAATGACAGTTAATGAAACTCTGAATACTATAGTTATTTTTAAGGCTCATATTAACCATGGCTAGGCAAATGCAGTCAGATAAAATGAAAACCTCTCTAACCCTTCACTGAAACCAAACCTCATTTGAGATTATAAAACATTGTTACAGTAAATAATTGTTCAACTACTTTTCATCTTTAGGCAGCTATATACTAGTGAGGATCTGAAAGCAAACTTTGCAAACTACCCAAAGCAAGGAGAAAGCTTTATTTTTTTCTGAGGTTTGCAGACCAGTTGTGCATTCTCAAGATGCAGGGATAATCATCTGAACTTTTGGATGCATAGCTCAATGAAACCCGAACTCTGCACCTTTGAAACTGGTCTATCACTAATATTCATTGTACCATAAAGAAAATGAAATTGGCTAAACAGCTGAGTCATAAATTTCCAAGATTTGCAATAATTTACTGAGGACAAAAGCCACTTTTCCCTCGATCATTAAACGGCCCTTTAAGTTTTATTTCCTGATATTTTACTCATGATTGTATAATATTTTATCTGGTGCAGAGAGAAACTGGGACATTACCAATTACTTGTCTTAGTCAACAGAGAAAGATAAATCATCCCTTTTATAGGCATGAACTGCTCACAGGTAATTTATCACTATTTTTTGAGGGGGGACGCAAAATCCATTTATTATCTAGCCTTGGTAAGAGACCAAAGGTTCTTACTGTAGAAACAGGGAGGTATGTTTCCTCTGAGTGACAGTGGCAGCAGAACAGATCCTAGACCTCACCCAAAAGAGACCTCCTTAGCCATAGGTTTGATGTGCTATTTAAGGGCTTGCTCAGTGGTTGTTGAGAATGCTCAGCAAATCTCAGGAGCAGGACTTAACTCCCCTATGTCAGTTCCCGTACAGCCACAAGTCAGACTGAAACTATGTTCCAAGGGGAACAGCACCCAGAGCAAAAATCAACACTCACAACCACACAGTGGAAATCAGCGAATGTTCTGCTCTGAAGGCAGTGGGAGACCTACACTTGTAAGGAGAGTAGAATAACAGTCTGG
Organism: Terrapene triunguis; assembly: GCF_002925995.2. Taxonomy (NCBI): domain Eukaryota; kingdom Metazoa; phylum Chordata; order Testudines; family Emydidae; genus Terrapene; species Terrapene triunguis. The sequence continues at coordinate 311,427 of NW_020664368.1, forward strand.
ATCTCAGAGGAGAATTTTGCCCATACTCCGCTCCTATTTAAACAATGTAGGTAGTGTTAAAAACAGTAAGTACCAGGCCCAGTTGTGTTTAATATAGCTGTAAAGGTGATACACATCTAGAAGTCTCTGACAAAATCCAGTACTGGCAGAACATTTTAGAAATGACTTAATAACATACCAGCAGTCTTGAAGAAACTTATGTCTTATGAATCCCCTTGCATCTTACTTGTGATGCACATGCTACTGTAATATTAAACCACTGCCTTTACTCCAACAAAAAATGCTTTTCTCTGGCATTGGTTTGTGGGAGCCAAGCAGTAGCTCTGTCACTTTAAGAGAAGTCTCTAATGAGTGGCAGTAGCAGAACTGTTTTGTGTACTGTTTCAGGCCTCAAACCGTCAGTGAGGAAGACCACATATGCTGCTAGGGCAGGATTCTCAAACTGGGGGTCATGAGGTTATTACATGGGGGGTCGCGAGCTGTCAGCCTCCACCCCAAACCCTCCTTTGCCTCCAGCATTTATAATGGTGTTAAATATATTAAAAAGTGTATTTAATTTATAAGAGGGGTCACACTCAGAGGCTTGCTATGTGAAAGGGGTCACCAATACAAAAGTCTGAGAACCACTGTGGTAGGCATAATGCAGCACAATTCCAGTCCTTGCTCAGTGCTACTTTGAATTAAGTACATGACAGAAGCATTGTAGCAGGTCAGAGACTGGTGATGCAGCACTTTGCCAGTCACCTCTTGTTCTTCAGACATGTACCTGGCAGTCCCACTGAAATCTGCCATTGCAATATGTATACTGTACAAAGGAAGGACCCATTATTAGAGAAGCTAGGCTAATTAACACCTTTGCTGGCAGTTAGCAGAGAGGGTAGGATGCTGTAATTTAATCAGATCACACTTACGCTGCTTTTGAGAGATACATATGTGCCTGTCTCATGGTAGAATTTGTGTCTTTGCAGCACAGCTCAAATAGTCCCCATTAAAGAAGACAAAAATTGCAGTTGGGATTCTCAAAGAAACCCCAAGAAGTTAGGTATCCAAATCCCATAACTCCGTAAGGCTCCTGTTGAAAATACCAGCTATAAGAATCAAATTCTTCTCTTGCATAGTGCTCCAAATGAAATCCATCAGGGTCCTGCAGATGCTGCTTAGGGCAGATTTTTGGGAAGAAACAACTACATGCCAGACATAGATAGGAGCTGAGGGTAAACCTTCATAAGCCTCTTCTGTGATACACAAGACTCCGACACTTTGCTCTTCAAGGCTGGAAAGCCAAAGTAAAATAGAGATGCTTTGTGATGTGTTTGGGATGGTATGAAATAGTGGATAAAGCTTCACATGCTTAAATACCCACATGGTCTACAATAGTCATGATTAGCTTCTTTTGTAGCAGGTTATATGTCAGTAAAGTTATTTTCTCTCAACAATACTACAAAGGCATATTACAGACCAGATTCTCCACTGCTTTGCATCTTGTGTAGCCATTTACATTAGTGCAAAGTGGCTGTAAAATACTACCCGATCTGAATGGTAGCATTTGACATTTATGTTGCATTCACTTTGCACAGGTGTAAGTGAATACACACAGTGCAGGGCAGTGAAGAAATAGGTCTATGGTCTTTAGAATCAGAGAGAGAGAGCAAGAAATTCAGGTTTTCAGTTATACTGAGGTAAATTTCTTTCTTCAGAATATTTACATGTTCCCAAAGCAAGCACTGAACTGAAGTCTTGAACCATACGGGGGCAGCACAGGAACATATTCATACAACAGCCCTAACTTCCACTGTGTATATATCCTGAGCAGATAACAATGAACTAGCTTTACAGAGCTAGGGAAAGTTTGCTTATTACATGACCCATGGAAGATGTGGTTCAACCCACGGGAAGAAAAAATAATATTTAAGAAGAAAGCTGCATCTTTCAAAGCAATGGGAAATTAACAAGATGTTAATAGACTCCTTACCTAAGCTACTCAGCAACTATAAAGACGATTAGATCTCTTTTTGGAAATCTTCCCCATAACAGCCTGTCTGGACCTGGAAATACCCTATAATTTAGTTCACTCAAATACAGATGCCATTGGCTATTGCACCTTCATTTACAACCACAGCATAAAGGGCCTGATTTTGCAGCCTTGACATTTGTTATCCTTTCTACTGAAGAGCTCCCATTGTGTTTGAACAAGTTTTATGCCAGGTCCACAGAGTCTGAGAATTATTCCTAACTGATTGTTAAGAATGCTGAGACCTTGAACCTTATTGCCTGCAATAAAGAAACCAACAGGAATCCTACTGTGAAAAAAAGATTACACACACAAGTATCATTAACATGTTTTGCAGGATTTAGACAAGACATCATACATACACAGATAGCTAATCCTGAATTACACAGTGTACACCAGTGGTGGGCAACCTGCAGCCCGCAGGCCGCACGCGGCCCATCATGGTAATCTGCCTGCGGGCCACCAGACAGTTTGTTTACATTTGCATGGCCACCCGCAGCTCCCAGTGGCCACAGTTCTCCATTCCCGGCCAATGGGAGCTGCAGGAAGCAGCAGCCAGCATGTCCCTGCAGCCCGTGCCACTTCTCGCAGCTCCCATTGGCTGGGAAGGGCAAACCACAGCCATTGGGAGCTGCGGGCGGCCGTGCAAAAATAAACAAACTGTCTGGTGGCCTGCCAGTGGATTATCCGGATGGGCCACGTGCAGCCCGTGGGCCACAGGCTGCCCACCATTGGTATACACAGACTACCATAAGTGTAACCACCAGTTGCAGAGCTATATTCAGGAATCATTCTATGGCCTGTGTTACACAGGAGGGCAGAACAGATGATCAAAGGGATTCCCATCTGGCATTAAACATCTATGAAACTTTTTGACCCTGGCTTTTCTCTTTTTCAATATCTCCTTAAATAAAAAATAAATAAATTCATGCACTAATAATGTTTGCATAAAACAGCAAAACAATCAATTTTCAATGTAAGTACAATTCATGCTAATGTAACCCTTCTGCAAGGTGGAGCCAGCAGCAACCAGGGCTGGGTTCAATATCTAGGGCAGGGGTCGGCAACCTTTGGCACGCGGCTCGCCAGGGTAAGCACTCTAGCTGGCTGGGTTGGTTTGTTTACCTGCCGCGTTCGCAGGTTCAGCCGATTGCGGCTCCCACTGGCCGCGGTTCGCCGTCCCAGGCCAATGGGGGCTGCAGGATGCGGTGTGGGTGAGGGATGTGCTGGCCACCCTTCCCGCAGCCCCCATTGGCCTGGGACGGTGAACCATGGGCAGTGGGAGCCACGATCGGCCGAACCTGAGGACGCAGCAGGTAAACAAACCGGCCCGGCCAGCCAGGGTGCTTACCCTGGCAGGCCACATGCCAAAGGTTGCCAATCCCTGATCTAGGGGTTCCTTTCCAACAATACAACACAGACCCGGCTCAATCCCCCACCCAGTAACCTGGGACAATTACACAACATCCCTGGGCCCCTCTGAGAAGCAATACTTCCCCTCTCGCAAGCACAGAGTCTGAGTGTGGAAAAGAAACTTTTAAAGAAAGGAGGGAAGTCACCCAACATTAATTAGGGAAAATGCCACAAGCGGAATTCATAAACATAAAACTGTGAGCAGGACACCCACCCCAGAGTGCATGGGGCAGTGCCTTCTGCCTCATGTTCTTGAGTCCTACAACCAATAGTTCCTTTTCTGTGCCCCTCTCTGCTCCCTCACCATGCCCCACTCACAGTGGTTGTCCTTGATCAGTGAGGACACTGGGTTCAGAGATGCATCTGTGTGAGTTCACCTCCCACCTGGGGAAGGAGGCACCTTGCTTGCTCCATCTCTGAGCACTTGTTCTGGCTGGCCGCCCTGCCAGCTGCTGCTCCTCGCCTCCTGGCTGCCCCGCCAGTCGCAATTCCTCTCCTGCCGGCCGCCTGCTCACTCTCACCGGCCAGGCCTGCCAGCCGCCTGCTCACCACTCTTGCCAGCTGCCTGTTAGTCACCATCTGCTGCCACCTGCCTCTCTGCTGTGACCTCTGCAGGTCAGCTTCTTAGTGATTTTTAGCTCTTAGCAGGCTGGGTAGACATGGTCCTACCGCAAGTGATTTCAGCTCTGAGTGATTTTTAGCACTTAGCAGGTTAGGTAGAAACACAGTCCCACCAGAACTAATTTTAGCTCTGATTGAGCATTTAAAATAACAAAGATCAGGGAACTCTTGGGGAAGGTCCTCGCTCCTCTTACTTTCACAGGGCTCTGGCATTTGAGTCCCTGGCTTAACAAGATCCTTTCAGCTGAGGGTGACCGCTTCATTTGGGACAGGTTAAGCACAGTTCTGCTTCCCTGTACTCATACAATAATGCCAACAACATTGGTAACAGCATTTCACTACCCCTGCATTCAGTACTAAAGTGATTTGTAACCCAACACCAGCCAAAGTTGATTATTTTGACCAACACAATTCTATCTGCTGGATATCTAAGCAGAGTAGATGTGTTCATGTAAATACAGTTTTCTCTGGAAGTCTCTCCCCCTCCCCGCTAGCTGTCATGGAGAGTTCATTCAGTTCATTTAGACCCTGTTTACACTAATATTCACTTAGAGCAGCCAATTGGATAGTAAGTCTGGTAAATACTTCTCTGAACTGGATTGTTAGGGACTTAGTATAACATACTTCTGCCAAAACTTAGAAACATTACTTGGAAAACAGGTCCCCTGTTGGCATTCAGGAGAGCAGGATATGCCACCATCAATAGCACACTTGGACTCTTGCTCTTGGCTGATGTTCTGTAAAGAAAACTCTCCTGAAATGTCTGCTAAATTACAGCAGAATTAGAAAGGGGAAAAAATTCAATTTCAAGAGGAGATGAGAGTGTCTAAAACTGGCAAACAAACAAATTAACCAATAAATACAGCATTGTGCTTAGTGATTAGTCAGACGTCCCTTTATAAATCCTGATTTAAGGGGTTTAAATTTCATTAGCCTAAACCTTTGTACCTGAGTTAAGCTATTTTTTATGTATACAGGCTTGAAATTCACCCCTATGCAAGCGTTCAGCACAATTTACCTTTATTTTACCATATAAAATGCTGCAGGTAGTCCATTCTTAGAACCTAAGCCTGCAACCCCTTCTTGTGTGGTTAGTTCAGACTCCCACAAGAACTGGCACTATTGGCGCGAGTGTAAGGATTGCTGTCACAAATGGATGAAATTCCTCTCTGTGCAGAGGGCTAGCACAAATTCTATGCAGTACTGAAAATCTATTCGTCTTCAATACAAAACCTCAATATACAGTGGCAGAGGTGCCTAGGCCTTGTATGGGTATTCGCACAGGAATGAATTTCACCCTAATTGGTCACTGAAAGAGCAAGCTGGGAGAGATACAGATGTAGCAAAAAAAAAACCCTGTTATATAAAACAAGTATCATTGCAAATATCAAGTGCTAGAATTAGTTAACTCTGTTCCACTATTCTAGGAGACATATTTTGTCCAAACATGAATCTTAATACTGATCCTATTAAGGTCAATTAAGCTTATGATGATTTGTTTTGATGACTATCAGTGACACTTATCAAAACGTACTGTAAAGCTAGACATTCTAATGATTTGAACAATGACTTTGTTATTTAAATCACACTTCAAAACGAACCCCAGGCAAGTTTTACTGCACACATGCACAAATCTAGATGGATACATCCCAAACCCCAAACATATACAATGAGTGGTTTTAAAATGGCTTTCTAAATTCATATACAATTCTCCAGTCAGGTTCCAACCTCTAGCAATTTATGAATTCACCTTTTCCTTCTTCTTTTCCATGCCTTTGGGTTTTAATCTGCATCAGAAATCAATGTCCACTCTTTGGGATTTCAATCATCAAGGGCTTCATCACACTATTTCTGCATACACCAAGCAGTATGCGGGGGAAGAGAAGCAGGGGGCAGAGGAACGTTGCCCCAGAGGAAGAACTGGAAGCATTTTGCCTCTGTGAGCAGAATATACACAATATACACAGCAGTGGGGCACACAAATTGTTGCACCTCTATAACGGGTGTAATAGTCCCTCCCCTATGTGCCTGGCCAGCTCTATCAGGTAGTGCAGAGGGAAATGCCCTATCACTACCCAATCTCTGCCATATACTCCTAGGGCAGTAAAATTCCTGTGCACCCCTGAGAACAAGGGCTGCAATTCTGCCCAGTTCTTGGCAGCAGGTACAAGAGGGAGAGGCTTCTTACTCTCTCCTCCCACTCCACCACCCACCTAATCTAGCCATAAATCATTAAATCAAGTTACTGCTTTTCTTTCTCTCAGTTTCTGAGAGCTCCAGCTGGGAGGAGATCATTTTATTTAATTAGCTCTTTGCATTCCCTTGGACATGCTTCCATGTCCTTTACTCCTCCAGTAGATTACCACTTCCTGTTTGAGCAGAAATGAGGGGTGCTCAGTTCACACAGGGTCGTCATTGAATGTGATGAGTTCTGGTTTGGCACTCCCTGAATCTCAATGTGAGTCCTGGGTTTGAATTAATCCAAAATCTCAACACTCAGCTGATATGAAACCACGGATTGATTCCATGCCAAGCACCACTGGGTTTTGCATAGTTTCCATTTTAACCAGAAATTGCCCCAAGCTCAGTTCTAACTTGTGGTAGGTTCCCCGAGCATTTTGTGAAGCTGTCTTGAGTTTGTATCAAACCCTAAAACGAGAAGAGGCCTGCCTGATGTCTCTTGCTGATAAAGTTTGGGCCCTGAAGGCCCTACGTGAGCGCAGTGCTAAGCAAGTGAGAGTAGCTGAGAGCTTTTGGTGTCTCAAAGTCTGTTGTTTCACGCATTCAGAAGACCAGCCATAACATTTTACAGGTGAACAGGGACAGCACAAGCCAAGGTTGCAAGCACCAACGTGAGGGAAAGGCAGCAGATATTGGTGAACCCCGTGGCTCCAGTTTCAGCTTAGGCTTGGCTAAGGTCCTCCACTCTCCAGGCTAATGCTGAAACAGAAAGTGAGTCAGCTGGCGGCAGAGCAGGCGAAGGACTTTAACCCTTCAGATGGGCTGACTCAGTCAGTGGAAAGTCCAATGCAACACGGTTCAGTGTAAGGAGCATGGCGAGAAACAAGACGCTGAACTTCTAGTAGCTGCTGAATGGCGGGCAGACGCCCTACCCAACGTTCTAGAGCAGTACCAGCCACATGACATCTTCAGTGTTTACCAGATGGTCTCTTCCACTGGGGCTTTCCTGACAGAGGCCTTGGCATGCTAAAAGAAGTGTTTGCAGGAAGGAAAAAAGCTGTGGACTGCATCACATTGCTGTGTTGTGCAAACACAGAAGAGATGGAGAAACGACCTCTTATAGTGTGCGGAAGGAGCAAGTGCCCTCATTGTTTCCCCCTCAAAGCTGCCTGAGATCCACAGCAACTCAGCCAATGCATGGGTAACAAGTTTGCTGTTTCAAAGAGTGGTTTAAGAACTGGAACAGGGAGCTATGGCTACAAGACTAACACATGTGCCTCTTAATTGCCCAGCTCATTCTGCATACTGTGTTAAAATTCTTGCCTCAGAACACAACCTAAGTCATGCAGCGAATGGGCGTAGGTGCCATTAAAAACTTCAAAGGCCACTTGTCTGAATGAGCGCATTATTGCCTCTCTGGATGCTAACCCACACCTCCGAGTGGTGAATGTTGACAGAAAAACTTCTCTGAGTGATGCACTTCATCTTGCTAAGGAATCTAAGGTTGCTGTTCTCCCATGGACTATTCCAAACAGCTTCAGAAAGGTGGAGTTTATCATCAGTAGATAATGATGCCCTGGTATGGGCATTAATGTGCGGGCTGATGCCTGAAAAATCTAACTGCAGAGGAATCTGCGGCTGCCATTGAGTCTGACAGTCCTTTGGAGAAGGAAGGTGAGCTTTCTGATGCCAAACTTCTGGAGACAGTACCAGCTATAAAGCACCAATAGGCTGAAGAAGCACAAGAGGATAGTGCATCTGATGACAAACCTGAAGAACTTTCGCTCACAGAGCAGCTATGTGTGGTGGACACTTTTCGCGGGATAGGCCAGAGTCATGGCTTTGAGAACAGTTCCGAGGCGGCACACAAAATTGAGAAGGATTTACAGGGGGCAGTGACCAAATGTAGAAAGCAGACAACACTGGACAAATTATGTTATTAAACATTTTTTATTTGTATTTATTCTTTATTTGTTGTAAAATCTTGTGCTGCTTTCATTTATGTGACTCATAAGGAGCACTAATGTAAGCAAAGTACCGACATATCGCACTGCAAGTGTTTTGTAAGTTTTCTTCAGGGAGTTTTAAAAGCGTTTTTTTCCTTATACAGTACTGTAGAATTTCCTACATTGACTCTAAGCATTGTGGTACACTATAATGTATCCATTACTGTTTGTCATGTTTGGTTTTCTTTAGTACTAAAGATTAATAAAACAGTTTCACAACTACTGTTCTGTACAATGTATCATTGTTCCATGCTCATTTTTCTCCGTTTCCCCCATGACAACAGTACCTTCTATGTATTGGAAACTTCCAGATAATAGATAATTAAAACTTTTCATTGGGAACCAAGAGGTTGCTATTAAGCAGAATCTACTGTATTTGCCTTTTCTATCTGGATTTTAGAAGCAGGATTGTGGTAGGAACTAAGCATCTGACAGGGAGGACATAAACACAGAAAAATTACATTGTTTTAAAAGTGAGAATGAGGAGGAGGCTCATGAGGGCAAGGGGATGGAAGGGTAAACCTGAAGCAGATCCTGCCTTGAAGATCCTGCCTCCTGAGATATCCTTTTAAGGTTGTTCTTTAATATCTAGCTAAGTGGTGCATAGAGAGGTTAGATCTGCCCTAAGGGGACTTTCTTGAGGGTTCTGTTGTTCCCAGTTTCAGGAAGCTCTCCTAGGATTTTTTTATTTGTTTTTTTGCTGATATTTGTGATTGAAAGATTAAACATTTAAGATCCATGATGGTTTCACTACAGAAAGATCAAAAGTATGTAATATTTTAGCTGTTTAAGTGAGAAGCATTCCTTAAGGGCAAACTGAAACACCACATGTATACTATTCTGGTCTTCAAATGATTCTGAAATGACAGAGATAAGGAAATGTAGCTAGCAAGAGATAAAAGACAAAAAGTCAAATTAATCCCTGGTGTAACTATTGATTTCCATGTGTCTGATTTTCTCTGTGTCTGACAGAAAGAATGTTACAGTTGATCTTGAATCTTGGTGCTTTGAAGTAAGGAAAGAGGAGGGTAGATTGGTTAGGTTTATCTTGATAACAAAAAGTGGTTTTAAACTTGTACTCTTTAAAAGTTAACAAACACATTGCTGCAGCATCCCAGCCAGCATGTGTCTAGATTTAATTATGGGACTGAACTGGTAATACAGACTCAGTAAAGTCAATAGAAAACCTTCCACTGACCTCAATGGTCATGTGACTGGGTCTTTAATAATAGAAATTAGAGATGAAAAATATTTATTAGCTCATCACTAGCCCATCTTTGTGCCAGTGCAGGAATGATACCAATTATATATATTCTAGTCTTGTTTTTAAATCTAGTTCAGTCTTGTTTTAAATATCCCATGTGATGAGACTGTTTTCCATGTAAAGATCATGCCTAAAATGCCACAGATCCAAAAACAACAATCACAAGTTATTACAAGAAAAGCTCAGATTCTAGAACAAAGTGACTACATAATACGATCACATCCAAACACCTACAATAGATATGCAGAAAGGAGAAGTGAGGGCGTAGCATGGGAAGGTGTGATAAGTCCGGGGGGGGGGGCGTGAATTGCACTCTATCATCTTTTTGAATAGTTGACTAACTTTGTACAGGAAACATTTCTAATTAGCGCTGTCCTAGACAGCAGTAACTTGCATTCAGCAGCTGCACATCTTGATGTAGCAAGTCATATGTTATTTTTTCAGTCTACAAAAGCATCCATGACCCAAGTTTCTGGCTGCTGTAAAAAATTCTAAAAACATTTTTTGAACAATTAAACCCTCTTACCCACTGCAAACTCAGACTCCACTCCCTATCAGGCAAAAGCCTGAGAAAAGAGACCGCAAACTCAAGACTTCTGTGGACTACAGGAACAGTTGCATACCAAGGTGAAGGGCCCTACATCCTGCCACCCAAACATTCAAACCTAGGGATTGTGAGCAAAGGCATCTCATCTGACCTCAGCTGTTCTGGTGCACATTTATTGTATTACATAAGGAGTGAGATGGTCTTAGAAGTTTTGTCTACACCAAGAAAACTATTTGACACTGTTAACAGTAGTTAGTAGCAAGTGTAGCTATCCTACGCTGAATAAAATTTAACTGGCAACCTAGACCAGGACAAAGCACCATTTCAGAAACTTGTTAAAAGCGAAGGTTTCAACCCAGGTTAAAACCAAGCTCTAATGACATCTTCTGAGATGGTGCATAGCACGGCTTGTTCTGGTATATGTTGTCAGTTAAACTATATTCAGCACTGGTACAGCTGCAGCCATTGTCAGTAATGGGTAATTTTCCAAGACCCCAGGAGAGCCAAGACCCAAACCACTTACACATCACCACCTACATAGTGTGAACAATGCAGCTCTGTCAGCAGCCTGGAGGAGCATCCAAGGTGGCAAATAGAGCCAGACCTGTTTAAATGCCATTTGTTTTGTCTCCAGTGAAGAAGTGTGCAGCTCTGAACATGGTGCACCTACCCTGCTTGGGGAGGAAAGATACTTTGATAAATACACTTCCACTTACAGGAGAGTTGTTGCCATTAAACGCTGGCATTTAATATCTGAAAGTGATTAGTGATACTATAGTATTACAGGTGATACTACTCAGCTTACCCCTAATACTGAAGATATCTTTAATACTGTGGTAATGCTAAGTACTTTCAAACAGTTAAATGTAAGCATTATGGCCCATATGTAAGATGGTACAAATTGCTGCAACCTCACGGAAGTCAATGGAACGATGCTGATTTACACCAGCCAAGAATCAGGTCCCATAACAGCAATCACTGCACCTTTGTGTGGATGTGAAAGATAGAGGGGTGAGGTTCACTAATAGTCACTGTATTTTCCATTAGCTCCAAAAATTGTACTTCCAGGTATTGTAACTCACTAACTCTTTAATGTAATTGTCTAAGAAATATCACCCTCTGGCAATGATATCACAATATGGCAGGAAATATTGCTGACTGACACAGGTAGTGGTTGTTTTAATACCTGCACATCTCTTCTAGGAATAAAGTGTCATGGAATTATTTTTCTGGTTCTTTTTTAAAGCCAAAATAAAAAAGAAATGTGCAGGCTGACTAGTCACAGTGACATGTAATATACAGAATGATGAGCCACAGAAATGCAGCATGACTATTTAACTGGCAAACATGTGCTTGACTACAAAGTCAATGTTTTAAGCAAATCCAACATGGGAAATATTGCAATTAACACTGATAGAGTTTAACAAGCAGAATCTCTTGTGTGCAATAGACTCCATTGACTGACAATTGACAAGGTTATAAAATGCCGCATCATGTACTGTATAATGAACAGTATGTAAAGCAAGGAGGAGAATATAGCCATTTAAGGGTACTAGTAAGAAATGAGAAGAAGGCATTACAGTACATAGTTCCCATGTCAGAAGACTTTAAAGACATCAAAGGACTAAATAACTATTGACATGTGAATGTCAAAAAGTTTAGAGATTCAATTCACTCAGGATGAGCCCCGGGGAGGCTGGATGCTTCTCAAATGTATCTAAATCTTTTGAAATCTCTTCTCCCTTTCTTCTCCTACTCTCAACTGGTAATATTTGTTGAAGATTTTGATTATGGAAGAAGTTGAGGGGCAGCATAGATCAGAGAGCTGGATTCTCTACAGTGGAAGATTCTGTTTTCATCCTCACTGAGAAAGGCAAGCAAATCCCAATGATCACATTTTGGGTTCACCAGTAATGCAGGAAAGTTTCCTGGTATAGTGGAAAGGCCATGAGTAAAATATGCCAGAAGAATGAAGACTACCAGGTTGTTGTCTCTCAGATGACACTCTGGCTGAAACACAGAATTTCTGGTGGTGGAGCTGGGAGCCTAGACTCTGACAGTCCTGGGCTCCCAAGACTTCTATGCTGCCTGTTCTGGAGCCTAGAGCCAGAGCTCCAATGTTTCCAGCTCCACAACAGGGAACCTGGAAGCCCCAGTAGCCCAAGTTTGAACCAGGGTTCTCAGGTCCTCCAGGGCTCCTGCCACAGAGCCCAGAGCTGGCCCCCAATTAGAGCTGGGGCTTCCAGCACTTCCAGCTCCATACCCGGGAGCCCAGAAGCCCTGAGAGTCCCATCTTAAGCTGAGGTTCTCAGGGCTTCCAGGCACCCTGCCACTGAGTCAATCCTTGATTAGAACTGGGGCTGTCAGGACTCCCCAGTTTGCACAGCAGAGCTGCCTCAGAGCCACAGACCCTGGAAGCTCTGGGGTCCCCAGTCCTGGGGCAGTATGCATGGCAGGGTTACTCCTGGAGCTGCAGCCTCTGGAACCCTGGACTCCCCAGCAGCCCCCCAGGAAACCAGGCAGGTGTCACTGGAAACCTGCCTGTGATTTGGTAAAGTCGTCAAACCCGAGAGTCTCTGTGAAACATTTTGGGTTCAACAAATCAGCATTTTCCTACAAAATGCTTCTCAAAAAATTCCTGACCAGCTCTACAGTGAACAGGGCTAGGGAAAAGGACAACTAGAATGATGGGGCATTGTGCATGGTTCTCTTCTTCATTAGGTTTCATTAGTTTAAACAGGATGTTTTTGTATTTGCTTTGGGAGAAGTGAAATTACATCCAAGGACTCCACATATTCATGGCACTTACTTAAGTAACAAACTGCCTGTTTATATATAATAGCAGCCCAGCAGACTGCAGACAGCTACAGTTTGGAGGAAGGGAGTGGGTTATGGAAGTGAATTTCCTGACATCATATTAACAAAATACTGAAGCGTTTGCGTTTTCATCAAATGGGTGAAAATGTACGTTAGCTATTTGTTAAAATTCCCTATTGGCTGGATTCCGTTCCCACTGAAGCCAATGGGAGGAAGAGTAGGCTCTAAATGAGTGAAATCTCCTCAGCTGTTGCTTTAGGATTCTGGATAAAGTCTGTGTGAGCCTTCGAGAAACAGAAGCATAAAGTTTATCATCACAAGAGCTGTCAGGAGGCAGTCTGGTAATATTCCTAATCATTAAAACAGTCAGTTATTTTCAGCAAACCTCTGACACAATTAACATTTTGCAGGTAATCCTTCTTTCCTTCCTACAATATCAAACACAGGCACAAGCAGCCTTAGATGATTCAGTGTTTTTTCCCATTTGGCATCTGTTTTGCTTGGCAGAGAGGGTAAACACTTTCTCAACCTGCCATTTCCTTCTTGCACTTTTTAGAGGTAAGAACTGCACCCAATCATCCAGCCACATGACTTGAAAATGTACAACATTGCCCTGAAAACAGCAATGTATCAATCACGGAAGGCAGGTAATTTTCAGGGCCAAATTCTGCCATCAGCAGGTTACGGAGGTTACCTGAGGACAGAATTTGGCACTTATGCCTGGGTTCTGCCAACCGTGCTCACACCAAGTACCTTACTCCATGAGTAGTCCCAATGATCCCTGGACTAAGGTAGAACTTAATAAGAAGGTGGCAGACTCCGTCCCTTACTGTTTTGGGTCTGACCTTGAGAAAAGCTGAACTCCTTCTGAAAAGTGCTGAGCCTCCTCGGGAGTTGATAGTTCTAAACACCTCATAAGAAGCAATCAGCACCTTGCAGGTTCAGGCCCTTGTACTTCTTGGGTGAAAAGTGATGTTATATTGTAACTCTTATCAGCAATAATCAAGGATATAGGATGAAACCTTGGCTCTAATGAAATCAATGGCAAAACTCCAATTGACTTCAGTGGGGCCAGGATTTCATCCTTAAGAGTACGTCTACACTGCTGCTGGACCCGGACCCTCTGGGTATAGTTCAAACCACTACGCATGCTACACCTGGCCACTCTACTATTTTTAGTGGATTAGCTCAAGCAGAGCTAGTGGATGTCCGTCTACCAGCACTGGGAAGCACACTGCCAGCTGCAGTATAGACATACCCTGAGAGTCATTAAAGGATGGGCCAGTCGCAGGTTTTTCTTTCTGTGTAAACATACCCTAAAAGGGTGAGACAACAGGGAAAAGAAACAATGATGAAATCAGTGGTGGACCTTAAAGAAAATTAAGTTACACACATGCTTAAATCTTTGCAGGATTATGGCCATAGATACCAAACTGCATATGCAAAACAGAGAGAGACAAAGCAGGCTACTCCCTAAAACCATAGAGGCACAACTCACCCCTCCTTACTCTAAGCAGTCTAACTGCTGCAGCTAGGTTGAGATTACACAGTTCCCTCCAGAGCCTCTGCCTCCGTGCAGGACAAGAAAACCCCTGAGAATTAACAGTTTTCACTACACTACAATATACTTGTGGGTTGTACCTCTAAGTGTCATATGTACATAGGTTCAAAACCAGCAACAAACCCTCTGGGCATAATACATTTTAATATGCAATTATTGCAACTGTATATGCAAATTGGCTATTTTCAAATGAAAATACCCAATTTGCATACACAATTTCAGTAATTGCACATGCAAATGTAGACCAAACTATGCACAGACCACGGCACACCTCTTTTAAAAAAAATATTAGGCATAGACTGAGTCTCTCGCTTTTGGAAACTATAAAGACATGATACTTAGAGAGATAAAACCCATAAGTAGATTGTGGTGTATTAAAACCTGTGTTAAAACTGTGATCACTTTAACATTTCAGGGGTTTTCCTTGTCCTGCCTGCAGACTAGGAGCGCTGTAAGGCAGTATGCAACTTGGGGCTAGCAGCAGCCAGTTTGCAGATAGACAGCCTTGAGCAAGGTGGGGTGAGTTGTGTCTCTATGCTTTAGGGAATAGCCTGCTTTGTCTGTCAAGTTTTCAGTTCTGGTGTGTTATTATTCTGAATCCTAATAAATAAATAGTGTTACACTACAACCTGTCAGCAATAGTATTTATGTTTTTAATCTAACTTCCGTGTATATGTCATGAACCTAACATAGATGGATGGGAGAATATTAGAGGTTTTATTTGTTACTACAACTAAATAGTTAATGGTTAGCTGACACAGCTATTTATTCACAGGCACCATAAAAACAAAACTTGGTAATCGTGTAACAATCCACTCCTGGCCCCTCTCCCCACACCTTAGTGTGTCCCCATTTAGGACCCAGATTTACTATCCAAAATCTGGAGCTTTAATGAGTATTTTCTCATCAGCATTCACCAATGTGCTCCTAAGTCTGCCACAGCATGCAAGAGAAAAATAGCTCATAGAAACACAAGGTGAAGAGATAAAATGAGGAAATGAAGAAGCGAACAGTACATTTAGATTCTTCTGTTCCCAGGCATAGAGTCCACCATCCAGTTTATTTCTTTTGTATCTCTCATCCTCTGACAATTTTAAACAGTACAATCCAAATGTATGTGACAGGATAACTGCCACTTTTAAAAGGGTACTTTTGTTCCCCAATTGCTTCTTATTTTGATCTTGATCCTGCAATTTTTGCTTAGACACAATTCCTGAATAAGGAGAAAAGGCTAAACGCTTTATGATTTCTTCATCCTTCGCCACAGGTAACACTTTTAATAAAATATAAATATTTATGAAGATAGAAGGAATAAATCACTCGTTGGCATGAAGTCTGATTTTTACCTTATGAGTGAGGACAGTCCTGATAACTATAAAGTTACAAGCACAGTAAATTTTAAAGTTCTCCCCTGCTTTGTCACTCCAATCCATCATGAGATTGAAGTTAGACAGCTGCAACAGATTTTTTTAAGTTTTGTAGTTGTTACATGAGTGCTTTGTACATGTCTATTTTATTATGTGATATTTTAAAAGCAAAATACAAATAAGTATTTAATTGTAATAAGTCTTACAGCATCTCATATATAATACCATATGTGGTTCTGTCCATTGCCATCTGACTTTGCTTGTTTTCTATTAGAAGTGGTAGGAAAACCTAAGAAAAATGAAAAAAAAAATTTGCTAATTGCTCTATTTTCTGTTTCCACGGATATTTTTCATTCATTGGTACAGTAGTTTCAAATCATGTGACTGATACACTTTAAGTCAGTTTGTGCACTTTGGGCCCACTGATCAATGAGAGCAGCACTGTCACTTAAAACAACTACTATTCCCTCACTGCACAATATCCCCCCCCCCCAAATACTTAGTAGATTAGTGTCCGAGGAATAAAGAGGAGATCAGCTGTAATAAAGAGGAGACCAGTGATTGGAGGAATAACATACTGAATATCAGTATAAATGGGGAAGGATCTGAGTCTAAAATAGGGAAAGAACAAGTTAAGAATTACTTAGACAAGTTAGATGTTTTCAAGCTGGCAGGGCCTAGAATAAACATCCTACAATACTTCAGGAACTGGCTGAAGAGATCTCTGAGCCATCAGTGATTATCTCTGAGAAATCGTGGAGTGCAGGAGAGATCCCAGAGGACTGGAAAAGGGCAAATATAGTGCCTATATATAAAAAGGGGAATAAGGATAATGAGGGCATTATAGACCAGTCAACTTAACTTTGGTACCTAGAAAGTTAATGGTGCAAATAATCAAGCAATCAATTTGTAAGCACCTAGAAGATAATAAGGCGATAAGTAACAGTCAAAGTGGATTTGTCAAGAACAAATCATGTCAAACCAACTTAATATACTTCTCTGACAGGATAACAAGCCTTGTGGATAGGAGAGAAGCAGTAGATGTCATATCTCTGCTTTAGTATGGCTTTTGATACTGTCTCATATAACCTTCTCATAGACAAACTAGAGAAATATAGCCTAGACAAACCTACTATAAAGGTGGGGACACAGCTAGTTGGAAAACTATACTCAGAGAATATTTATCAATGGTTCACAGTCAAGCTGGAAGGGCATATTGGGTGGGGTCCCACAGAGATCTGTCCTGGGTCCCGTTCTATTCAATATATTCATAAATGATTTGGATAATGGCATAGTGAGCACACTTATAAAGTCTGTGGAAGATACCAAGCTGGGAGGGGTTGCAAGCATTTTGGAGGATGGGAATAGAATTTAAAATGATCTTGACAAACTGGAGAAATGGTCTGAAATAAATAGAATGAAATTCAGTAAGGACCAGTGCAAAGTATTATATTTGAGAAGGAATAATCAATTGCATAAATACAAAATGGGAAATGGCTGCATAGGAAGGAGCACTGCAGAAAAGGATCTGGGAGTCACAGTGGATTACAAACTAAATATGAAATAATGTAATACTGTTGCAAAAAAAGTGAACATCATCCTGGGATATATTAGCAGGTGTGTTGTAAGCAAGACATAAGAAGTAATTCTTCCACTCTACTCCATGCTGATAAGGTCCCAGCTTGAGTATTGAGTCCACACTTAGGGAAATGTGGACAAATTGGAGAAAGTCCAGAGGATAGAAACAAAAATGATTAAAGGGCTAGAAAACATGACCTACAGGGGAAGATTGAAAAAAATGGGTTTGATTAATCTAAAGAAGAGATGGCTGAGGGGCGATGTGATAACAGTCTTCACCTTTAAGGCTTCAGTTCAGAGGAAAAGGAGAATGATAATATAGTGGTTTGAAGAGAGATCTTTTCTGGTTTTGAGTTTTAGTCTTCACCTGCACCATACTTTGTGTATTTTCTGCATGGAAGGTCACATTCATCTAGTTCCTTAAGATGGAAGATTTGAGACATGTGCACCTGCTAAACTGGTTCTCTTTTCCATAACACTTCACAACAATTTTGCTTACATGTCATTGCTCTAGTAAATGAGAATTTCTCGTGATCTCTTTGAAATTTTTCTTATGTGATTTATAGGCATGGAGACACAGTGAGAAAGACAGATATTTATTTTGTTGCTGAATGACCTCCTTCTCCCTTTCCAAGTTTCTGCCCCCAAAGATGACCCACTGAGAACGTGCACATATGTAATCAGTAGTCCACATTATACCCATTCAGCTCTCCAATTCAACAAATAATAATCACACTAAATAGATTGCCAGAATTATTTCCTGCTTTGTATTAGGCATGAGGGACATGGGTTATGGACAATGGAGTTTAGGCCAGATAGGACAGAGATCAACAGTAAATAGCAGTATAATTGAAAGAAGAGGCAGAATTTAGATGGGGAAAATATATGCACAGTAATGACCTCAGAAAAGAATGTTCAGTAGCAGCAGATAAACCAGTCAGGATCCCAGAGGATGCCCAAAGTGTTGCACACAGACAGTCAAAGAAGTGAGGACAATCCATAAAAAAGTAAAACAAAATAAAGTCAAGCAGGAGCAGTAATACTAGACAGGCATTCTGGTGCCATCCCCAATAAGGATCCTTCATTACCATTGTAATTGTGCAGTAGTAATACTAACAACAGCAAGTAAGCTAGCATCACCATAACAAATCTATACATAGAAGTCTGTGGCAAACTAGTCTTGGGATAGCAAAACTACCCACAAATCTGGTGGTGGGAGTGTTGCAGAAGTGTAGAGGTTTATCCAAAGTATCCAAATCTTAGGAAGTTCCCACCAGGCCTAGTACCCCTGTCCTCACACCATCTTCCTCTGTGTCATGTATACCTTGTACACAGTAGGTTGCAAAGCTGCTACTAGCAGGTTATGCTTCTGTACCAGACATGACATGGCTACAGAGCTTCCTTCTCAGAGAACTACACCCGAAATGCGTCTTCCATAAGATCCTTTAATGCTCTAACATACATGGCTGAGCTTAGCTTAAATAAGGTATGTTACACACAGTGCCACTTAGTGGCTGAACAGTATAATACAGTTTAGCATTCCATTACATTCTTGATTCCTCATGCATTAGAACCTGCATCAGAAGCTCTTCCAACGACCCACATCACCCCAACTGGTGGTATCTTCTTCTTAGGAAAGGCCTCATGGTTTGCTACTCCTTCCAATGTCTTCATGAGGTCCACCTAGCAAAGCCATTATCCACCAGTTCAGGATTATCTTCAAGGGGCAGCAGGGACTGATACCCTGCTTAGTCACAAGACACACCCTCCAAGTGACTGTGATGTGGGAGAGGACAGAGTGTGAGTAGGTACATGTATGTTGGGGCAGTGAGGACTAATTTTGGTGTGTCTGGGTATCAGTGAGTTGAGCAGATGTGGTGCTTTTGAGAGACAAGAGAACTTTTAAGTGATTTGGGAGTGGGGAGAGGAGACAGAAAATACAGATTGAAGAGATGGGTGAAAAGAGAGAACAAGCTTAAAATTCAGGAAGTGCAGAAGAGATGTGAAGGACAAGAGGAGAAAGGAGGGAAAGTTTGTTGGAGAGGACAAGGGAGATGACACAGATTGAAAGGAAATGGGTGAAAGTGGGAAAGAACATAACATAAGCAGAACAGGAGGGAGTAGGAGGGAGAAAAGGAGGTTAGAGAAGGAACAATCATACATTATTGAAAAATAAGTCTGAAGAAAAATGGAATAAGTGGGAAGAACACATTATACTTAACATAACATAGAGTTAATTAAAGAAAAAGTGCAGTGAAAGAAGGGAGAACGCATACACTGCTTCTCTAGTATGACATCAGTAGCTGGAAACACAACCCTCGGGAGGAGAGTGTGGCAGTATCTGAAGCAGTACTGTGTGTGTGTGTGTGGGGGGGGCAGTTACTGGGGATTTGCCATGTTTTGAATGGCAGTGCTCGAAAGAAAATGAAATGAATCAGCCATTGACAAACAAATAAGCAGGCACCAGCTCAGGCATCTATGACACACCCCACCCAGTGGAAAGGACATTCATTTAATACACCCCCTTTCCCTTTTTAAAAAAAAAGCTAAATTTCAGAAGATAGTGCTCTTTGTGGGTTTCCCAAATGGGATGACATTAGAAAAGAGGAGGATATAAATCAAAATTTTGCTCTTATTCCTATTATTGCCATTGTTATATTGGTAGATAGATTATAGATTGCTGGTGTTCTGTTCAATAGTATACAAGGGATTTTGTTTATTTTTTTGTTGCTTTCTGCTCACCTTATGGGAAGCCCATCACTTATTTTAGGAAGAGGATCATTCCTGTTCATTCCCATGTTTATTTCTTTGGGTGAGGATGAAGGTGTTCCCCTAGTTATAGTATCAGGATTTTGGGAGAGGATGTTGGATTTCAGGAGACTTCGTATCTTGGTCCCTTTCCCACTATGCTCCCTAAAAGGAGGCAGAAGGAAAGAGAATGGGAAGCTATAGAAAACTTTTGGCCATGACTCCAAGTGATGACATGAGACATAAATGTTCTTCTCTCTATGGTCTCTGTTAGAGGTTCCTGCTCTAGGGATGAACTTCACCACTGCGCAAGGAGACAGCACAAAACCTATCCCCCACATGAACGCTATTTTCAGAGCTTATGTGGGAAATCAGTAGTGCATGGGGCTTTTGTGGGGCCTCTGCATAGAGATCTTCACCCCTAGAGGAAGTTAAAGATGCAGACCAGAAATCTGTTTCTAAACCTGTATCTCATTTAGCCCTTAGTGTATCACTAGAGATATTTTTTTTTCTATAACAAAGTCTGCAACTATCCAAGTGTGAGTCCTTTGAGTCTAATTTCTGATTTGGTCTCTAATAAAAGAGCATCTCTGTAACAACATATTTAAGTGCAGAAGGAGTGAAATATTTTGACAAGCAAACCAATGAATTTTATGAACAAAAAGACTCCAACTGGGGTTCTGATTAAGGAGAATGTTCTGGTATATCATACTTTAAAGAAAAACTTCATAAAGTCAACAAATATTAATACACTTGGAATTTCTGAAATTTGAAAATTAGATAGATGAATGCACAGATATATTCTTGCAGGTTTTCATCTGCAAAATTATATCAGATGAATTTTAAAATTCTTTTACTGTCCATATTTCCCTAACTTCTTTAGCTACAAAAACATCCATAGTTACTTTGACATCATAGCATGACAGAAAAAAGAAAATGAATCTGCAACTCCTCAATAAAAGAATTTCTGGATATTTTTTCACTCCGCTCATATCCAGTGAAGAACATTTATGTTCTGAATGTACTTCATTAAGGGCGAAGTTAGTAGCACCTTGCTTTATGGAGTAGTCTCATTGACTTCACTGAGACTACTCATGCAGTAAGATGCTATTGAATGTGCGAGATGGGCGCATAAACCAGCCGTAAGTTTTCAAACCTTGGTATTGGCCGCAGAGAAATTAAATGTATTCAAAGAAAAGAATATATTTAACTACTATGATGAGATTGGCAATCAGATACCACAGTGATGAGTGTGATGCAAAATGATAGATACCTCAACATGCAGACTACATCAGTGAAAATCTGACCCTCTTTCCAGAGATAAATTAATAGAATCCCTTTTCTAAAATAATTTCCTAAGAGAAGGAGTAAACTATCTGGCAGCAGGTCACACCCACACAGAGTAAAACATTCCATTTACAGCCATTAAGCTAAAGATCTGTTACAAAAGAATCTAATAGAATCCAGTTCTTTTCCCACTGTCGAGTGCATTTAAAATGACAAATAAAATAAAGGGAAATCCATAGGTCTCACATCTTAGGGGCTGTTTCTCAAACTGTTTGGAAAAGGTGAGTGGAAGGATGGATAAGAAAAAAGAACATGACTAGACAAATACTGCAGTTTCCTGCATGGTGGCAATGACTAGAAGTAATATATATCCAACGTCCATTGAAGCCAATGGAAAGACATACATTTACTTCAATAGTCATTGGATCAGGCCCAGCATCAGCTAGTTGATTTAGCAGACTATCATGCTAAACTGCTTCAGAATGTTTTTGTCTTTGTCAGAGTAGGCAAAGACCTTAAGGAAGGTTTTCTGGTTGCTGGGTATAGTTCACATTATCTAAACGGTTAACTAAACAGGATGAAAATCTTGGTATTTCCTGGCTTCAGTAGTAGAAGAGTCTTGAAAGAAAATAGCAGCTTCTGCTTCACAAGAAAGGCTGACCTATTTTAGTTTTGTCAGGGTAATTCTGAAATTGGATTGGTCTGGGCCAATTCCTGTCCTTCATCTCAAACCAAAAGTACACTGGGCCCTCTCTCTCTTGAAATGGACATATTCAGTGTCTAAATCTAGGGCTGAGGCAGCTGTGTCTCTAAATAGGACAGAATGGTCTTTACTCCAGGCCCCTCAGGGACACTAACTAGGCAAATAGCTTTATGCCACCCACTGGTCTGCCACCTTGTCTCCAATTTCTGAGTCTGCCTTTTGGTACTTCCAGCAGCCCTGTGACACCAACTAGATTGTCTCGAGTGAGAGAGATCTGATGATCCGGCTCCGCTAGCCTCTCAGCCATGGTCAGTCATTTTATTAACATGAATGTCAACGGAGTAGGTAAATTTACCAAAATTCTCCACCATAAGAGTATGAATGCGAGTGGAAATGTGGTTGTTTCTGTTAGAAAGGGAAAGCTCTTCACAGCTCCTGCAGCAGTGTCAGTGTCTGTGGTGCTCCTCATTGTACCTGGTCAGGCCATGGGAACCTATTCTATTTGACCACATCCTTCCCAAAGAATCCATTCTATCAGCTGTTTTGCAGAAGGATTTTGCCAAGTTTAATGATAATCTGAGATCTGAGGTAAGGAAAAGAGTTGAAATGAGCATGAGGCATGAGAGCTCACAAGATTGTGGCTTATTCAGAATATACAAACATGATCCGCCCCTCCCCCCCCGGACCCCCGCCCCCATCCCTTAGCATTTGTTGTAATATTTGGTTGAGGCAGTTTTGGTTAGGGCCAGCCAGTTTGACTGGTATCACTCATTGCTTTGTGCTCATGACATCACTGGTCACCAGGAAACAAAGTATCAAACAGTCTTTGACTAGCAAACCGTTTCCTGGGTCTTGCCAATGTCGCAGGCCAGCTGACTGGTTGGAAGCTGGGAGTAGCAAAGCAAAGACTCATGGCAATGGCCCAGCAGAGAGAAGGGGCGGATATGCAAAAATAATTAAAATAAAACCTGATGTTCTTCTTGAAGGCTGGGAAGCCACACAGTTTGTGCTGCGTAGGGATGGTCTGAGCTGCCAGCTGCGAATGTGGAACTTGAATATGTCAGTCAGGAACATAAGGAGCGGATCCAATTAAGAGAAATGACAGACCTGTCATCATCCTCATCTCGTTCCAGTTTTCATAACTGTTAAAAGGAAGGATGATTTACATCCCACATTTTGGGAAAACTCTTGAGGAATTAGCTTTTTCAGTTTTAGGTCTGCACTGAAAGGGATAACTTTGCAATAATGGGCACCTAAGTTGTATGCACAGAATGGGTAATTGCATGCAATTTCCCATCCTTTTATTTAGAGTTGTGCATACAGTGTACAGTGCAATTGCACATTAGGTGGGCTTCTGTGTGCAGCTTAAGCACACATATAAAAACTTTAGCCCCCAAAGAGAGAGATTCTATTGACCTGAATCTTCAAGGGTGTTCTCAACTGCCTTTCACGTCAGTGGGAGCTGAAGTGCTCAGCACCACAGAGGAGTCACTTGGCAGGGGTTGGGCTGGAGATGTTAGGGTGGAAAAAGCCACTTTCCACATTTCGCTCTATATATTAGAATGCTATTCTCCCATTGCTGGAGAAAGGGGAGAATGAATCTTCAAGGTGAAATTCACTCCTATGCAGAGGGCCAGCAGAAGACGTAGGTCTCATTTAAGCCCTGTTTCCAGGCATGTCTTGCAGCATGACCTGAAGATGGTGTGATAGGGTCAACTTTTTTCCTCTCATTTGTTTATAGGCAATCCATTCTAAAGAGTTTTTGTGAAATTTTTCCCAAAGGGAATTAAGCCAGGCATATTTTGTTTCCAAAGCCCATCACCCATTGTCCTTTCTCTTCCATATTCACCCTTCTCATGCTTATAAAGATACCTGAGGTGGAGGAGAGGATGGAATTCCTCTTTACTGCATGTCTTTTAGCATATTACAAATACAACAGGTGACACACTAGTATACACTGATAATTGGACAAGTACACCTCTACCCTGATATAACACGACTCGATATAACACGAATTCGGATATAACGCAGTAAAGCAGCACCCCGGGGGGGGGGAGGGGGAGGAGCTGCGCACTCTGGCGGATCAAAGCAAGTTCGATATAACACGGTTTCACCTATAACGCGTTAAGATTTTTTGGCTCCCAAGGACAGCGTTATATCGGGGTAGAGGTGTAGATTTGCCTATAAGAGGGTGTGACACTTCACCCCATATTCTCCATAGAGATATTGTTATGATATGAATATGGCATAACTAAAATATGTTTTATGCAAGGTAGGTTATGTGAGATATCATTGGAAAGGTTATGATTTACTGAATGTGGTTATCCTATTTGTATGCATGTATCATTTCTGTATCTGAAGTTAAGAATATTGACTATGTAACAATTGCAAAAGTGATTGCACCCAGGGAACACTCACCAGACAAAATGCAATCAGTCTGGCTGGTTAGTCAATAAACCATTAGGGAGAACAATAGGTCTTTGAAGATGCTAATTTCCCATCTTCCTGAGAAGCTTCCAGAGGTGCTGCTTTGACACCACAGGGTCATGTGATCATGTCGCCTGGCACTGGACACCATTTTGGACTGATGGTATTTTTCCACTAAGAGGGGGTGGGGGTCAAACTGGGAAACAAAGGATTCCTGCCATATGTAAATCCTATTTAAGGCTGGGGAGTGAGTTAATCAGGATCAGTTCTTCACTGAATCCCCACCCAAGATGACTGCTAAAAACACCTAAGATTGAACTGGGAACGGGCTGGATCCCAGAAAGTGTCTGGCCTGTGAAGGAAATATCTGGAATTCACTGGCTAGAAAGTGTCTGGCCTGTGAAGGGAATATCTGGAATTCTAAGCTACAAGCAAAAGAAGTTGGTCTTCAAGAATCTCTGCAACCTACCTAAAGCAACATTTAGGGTGAGAAATTACTACTTGTAGCCAATTTTTTTAGTGTATTAAGCTTAAGTTGTGTGTTTGCTCAGTAATCTACTTTGATCTGTTTGCTATCCCTTAATAATCACTTAAAATCTATCCTTTGTAGTTAATAAACTTGTTTTGTTTTCTAAAACCCAGTTTATGGAATTCATAACTTGTGGGGGAGGGGAAGCTGTGCATATCTTCCTCCACATTGAGGGAGGGAGCAAATTTCCTGAGCTTGAGCTATACAGTTTTCTGTGCAGCACAAGACAATACAATTTTGGGTTTACACTCCAGGGGCTGAGGGGGTGGGAGGAGTGTGCACTTGAGTGCAGGGCAATCCCTGAGCTGAGTCTTCCCACACAGAGCTGATCTCAGTGTCTGTGTCTTTCTGCCATTGGGTGTGTCCCTACCTGTGTGTGGGTGCTGGAGGAGGCTTGAGGACCTGGCTCAGCAGGATAGGGTGAGGGAGCCCAGGCTGGTGGAATGGGCGGGCTCAGTGAGACCCCATTATATCAGGTGGCACCCCAGAGTGGGGGGTAACCCATCACAGAGGGGGCTTGTAAAAGAGTTCCCTGAGGCTTTTTGCCCAGATGGTGGGAAAACCTGATCACACCCAGTTATTTACACTGGGTGGCTTCAGCCCAGGCCCCAGCTCCTTACAACTTACAAGGGGCCCTTGCCCTTTGTGGGCCTTCTTAAGGTGCGCTGGCTTAGCTTGGGAGTTTGCTGCACTCCCCATGGCATAGGAGTGAAGGGCTCCTGGCTGGAAGTTCCCTCTCTGGCTTCAGAAGTCCCTCCAGCAGTCACTTGCTTAAGGGCACTCCTGCTCCTTTCCTCCCTTTTAAAGAGCTCCTCCCTACCGTACATGACTGACAGGTCCAAAGGGATGAGGCTAGTGCAGTCCCTAGGGCCTCTCTGGCACCCTCCTTGTCAGTGTGGGGTCTATGCACCCTGCCACATGGTTGTATTTGATTTAGTTCTAAGTGGAACTACTCAGTGTAAACCATTCAAGAGAGAGCATACACATGGGAAATATTTTGTGTGACTTTAAAATGTAAAGCTTTGCTGCTTTGAGGCCCCCTCTGTGTCTTGTGTTGAAAATCTTCACGCTACAGTGCCATGACATTACACTAGAAGAGCCACACAGCAAATTAGCATATCATCTCCCAAATATTCCATTTAGAGAAATTTGAACAGAAAGACAATCAGTCATACTGCACCTGGCATCATTAGTAGTTAATGCCATTACCTGTGGGTGCAATTTTACAGGAATTTTTCATTTTTTATTCTGAAGGGCTTTGGTGTATTTTGCACCTGTACATATTTCTGAGCAATAACCAAGTGCTAATTGGACAGTGGCAGAGTTGAGGAAGAATTTAGAAGACCTGTCCATTTCTCCATTCAGGTATTCTTGTAGGGAACCAGGGAATTCTTATTGCATGGTGCAGAATGCTGGCTCCAAGGCTATAGCATTGTATAGATTTTCTTCAGCATTTTCTAATTTGAAAATGCTGCTTGTGTTTCATTTATACCACCCTCCAAGAAAACTCTGGGATGGGATTTCTATATATGTTGAGTACAATTCTCCTCGCAGACTGGCTCAGCAGATGTTTACTCGGGTATTCTGCACTTCTTTCTGCACATGCAGAGAATTGCCATACTGGATCAGACCAGAGGTTCATCTAGTCCAGTATCTTATACACAATGACAATGGCCTGTACCAGATACTTCAGAAGAAACTACGAGAACCCTGTAATGCACAATTGCGGAATAACCTGCACATAGTGGAAGTTTCTTCCTAACCAGCCTTAGAGTTTATATACCTTTGTGATGCTTCTTGGGAGTTCCCAGGGTTGTGAGGCACCTTGCTACCGCCTGCCCTTAGTATGAGGAAGTCTTGTTTGTGCCTGCCGTGGGTCAGCTCCCCAACTCCACTAACCACAGGCACACAAGCACTCCCCTCCATGTCTCACAGGCCCCACTGTCACTCTACAGGTTAGCAATAGGCACGCCCCAAGCCTGGAGCCCTCCGACCTTCTCCCTGGAGTGTCCAGCTCCTCGTCCAGTGGACACTCGTATAGTCACCAATTCGATGCTCCCAATGAAACAGTACAGTCCAGCTTACCAGTTATACCTCAGATCACTGCTCTGCATAACTCACAGCACTTGGATATGTTTGTAGTGAAGTCAAGTGTAAGTTTATTTAACAAAGCATAGAGATTCAAATAGCAGCAAATATAAGAACTGGAAACAAATGGTTGCGTATAAAAATCATAACACATTCTAAAGCCTAGACTTAATTAACAAGATACTGTACTCTTATGTCTAACCAAGTATTGTGGCACTTTACAGACAGACTGGCTCTGATCCTCCTTTCATGAGGCAAAAGTGCACTGTCATCTTGCCTCCTTAGTGAAGGATTCAGCATATTGCTTTTGCACTTCAAGCTATACCAGATCAATCCTTTAGCTTTATTCATAATTAGGAGACGCACGCAAGCACACACGCACGTGCACACACACACATGCACACACACACACACACACTCGGTGATTTTTTCATCTTGTATCTCTCTCCTCTTGTAAATTTTGCACTCTCTTCTTTTGCCTGGCTTAGTTTGCAAATAGGCAGCCAATACACAGTATACAAATGGCCAGACAGGGTAAGGTGACCAGATGTCCCGATTTTATAGGGACAGTCCCGATATTTGGGACTTTTTCTTATATAGGTTCCTATTACCCCCCACCCTCTGTCCCGATTTTTCACACTTGCTATGTGGTCACCCTAAGACAGGGAGATAGGTGTTTGCAACCTACTGCCTGATTATGATGACCAGTGCGCTACTGGCTCTTGGTAGAGACCTCATATGGCATTCTTCACTGAATTATTATGCAAAGATCTGATCCAGGGGATCTCTGTAAAACCCAATGAACCCCTTGTGCCCTCTGCCAGTTGGCACCAATGGGCCTCCTGGGTCACACCCTTATCTATATCTCTAGCTCCCTCTTTATATATTTGTGGCTGTTGTTTTTATCTACATAGATCATCAGTTTCTTTAATAAAATCTTGGACCTCACTGATATTGTTGGAGTGGAATGAGTTTGGTTAATTGTGCATTGTGTATGAAAGTATTTCTTTTTATCTGTTTTAAATGTGTTGCCTTTTGATTTCACTGAACATCTCTGCCTTCGTATTCCGAGTGGATATGTGGAACCACCCACTTTACCTTTTCTATACCATTCATTGTTTAGCATATCTCTGACCAGCAGGCAATGACCTGGCTTTAAATGTCTGATCTCAGGAGAAGAGAGAGGGACAGAAAGAACTCTATTGTTTCCTTTGTGGAAAGGATTCTGACACCTTTAAGAAAAAAATGATTTACAGCAGAACTGGGGTTGTTCATGAAGAAAGAGTGTAACAGCCAATAATGCCAGGAAATACACTCAAGCCAGCAAGAAAACAAAAACAGAACAACACCCGTTGATGCATTTTAGGAGGGGCTTTCATTTTTTACTGTCATACGTTTCCATTTTGTAATATTAATCATCTTTACAGAGTTTTAAAATAAGATTATGTGAAGTGTTTGTGAGTAATAATAGCTCATATGATTCATGGTATACTTGCTAATTCGAGGTATCTCACCCATGACGAAATACATGTCACTTCACATTGGAGTTATATCTGGCTCTGATGAGATGTAACCTTATAACTGTTCAATCCTACCTGCCTACTGAATCACTGGTTTAAAAAAAAAAGGCTCCTGCGTAAAATGTGTGTGCATAGCAACACAATCATGTTGTCTACTTATTAGAAAGTAGCCCAGTTTATTAATTACACAAGGAAAATGTTCAAAGGTGGAAGAAGAGATAAAAAAGTCCTTTCCATAATTAATCAGTTGTAGTACTTCATGATTTAGGAACATCTGAGGGAGACAGCTCCTTTTGCAATCACACCTGCACATAGGAATAAGAAGTATTTTCCTTCTTGCCAGTTATTTACCTTCCAAAATAAATTAGCTGTATCTTGTATGGATGTTTACTTAAAAGTATACTGTGTACGTGGGGAAGATGCTGAGGATTTCTGCAGATTCCTTGAAAGATAACTCTGCAGGAGACTCTCTCTTGATTTATTGCAAAAAAATCTCACCAAAGGGCAAAATCCATTCTCAGTTACACCTGTGCTACCCTATTGATTTCAAATACTGCTTAATAGATACGAGGCATGTATTTTTAGGGAGAAAACTGCACTGTGATGATGATGTCTCATTTTCTGAAGCAGTTTTCCCCTTCACCTCTCTGAAGAGCGCTAGTTGTTTCCAGAGAGGACCAGAGTGGGTGTAGCCACTAAAAATTAGACGAGTGTTCAAGGGTTATCTGGGTCTGGCCCTTTGACAGCCTTTCAAGAAACAAGCTAGTGAGGGAATGTTGCACCACATTATGTCAGCACAGTGGATCAAATTTGCAAGCAGAATTATTATGCTTATTTTTTGTTTCGCACTGACAATGTGCTCAGCACTGCACTGTACATAAGAGTACAGACAATCCGTGCCCTCAGAACAGACAGGACAAAGTCAAGGGTGGGAATAACTTGGGGAGGAGGGCTGGTGTGTTGGGTTTTTTTGTTTTGTTTTATCGAAAACTTAGAGGATATAAATCCTCCTGCTTTATCTTGGGCCCCATTACTGCAGCATCTGAGCAGCTCACAGTCTTCAAATGTGTTTCCTTTCACAGCACCCCTGAGGAAGAGGGATGAACCATTACCCCCATATTACAGATGGGAAACAGAGGCACAGAGCGAGACTAAAGGCCAGACTGAAGGGTATTTAGGCACTTCAATAGGCCAACCGGTGATTAGTAGGGTTTTCAAAAGCACCTATATATGCCACACTCCCACTGATTTCAGCCAAGCCCAATAGCCTCCCCGCTCAGCCCTTCCAGCTGGGGAACAGCAGGAAGCAGCCAGGAGAATCCTTGCCAGTCTCCTGAGATGTTATTCACTCACCTCTCAAGCTTGGACTTTGGATATTTTTCCTTGTTTGCTGAATTATCATTGCTCATCCCAGCCCTATCAGCTGCCCATCCTCCCTCTCCCTCCCCACTGTGCTTCTCACCCACTTCGCTCCCCTCATCTTTCTCTCCTTTCCCCCATCCTCCATCCCACCTCCTCAGTCCCTTTACCCAACCCCCTCTCCTGTTCCCTCCATCCCTTCCTCTGCTTCACATCAACCCCAGAGCCCCTGAAAAAGACCCTACAAGCAAATTCTGTAATATAAATAAAACAAACAGGTCTCTAAACAAATCTGGAAAAAGACGAAGAGCTAACCTGCTACGTTGTACTCCTTTCCTCCTTTGTGTTTCTACATTGTCAGCTCTTCAGGGCAGGACTGTGTTTTCCAGTGTGTTTGGACAGCTCCTAACACAACGCAGCCCTGATTCCGGATAGGGTCTTTGGACAGCACCATCACATTAATCAATTTGTAATTCTGTTCATTTCTAGGAATTACTAAGGCTCTATATAAAGTATAACCGTGTTGTTTGCAGTGAACATTGAATGCTGTTGCATTGCCAGAGAGGAGCAAAAGCT
Source organism: Terrapene triunguis (assembly GCF_002925995.2). Classification (NCBI taxonomy): domain Eukaryota; kingdom Metazoa; phylum Chordata; order Testudines; family Emydidae; genus Terrapene; species Terrapene triunguis. The sequence continues at coordinate 342,030 of NW_020664368.1, forward strand.
GGCAAATGTCTGCAGTGGGACATGGAAAGGAGGTGCTGTGGCATACGCCTTTCTGTGTTCCATCAGAGTACCTCTCACTTTAAAATAACACAACTGGAAAGCTGAGTCTGAGTGAAAAGCCCAGGGTTCAGCCAAGAAGCGCTACTGTTACTTTTGTACAATGCAAAGACAGAGGCTGTCTTTCTTTGCAACAGATAAAACAGTTCACTTGAGCCTGCAGAAGACCCCCCCTGCAGGACTTCTAACATACATGTATAGAGGTGACACATGCAAAATTTAATGATACACCATGCAAGCTTACACTCTAGTAAAACTTTAGACAGTTCAATAAGGACGGCGTGGTTTAACACAGTGCCTGAGTTTGCAATCAATATGGTACTCAAAGGATTAATTATACTTGAGGTAATTTGGAAAAAGGGGGAAATGCTTTTTTCGGAATGTCACCAAATTTGTCAAAAAATATCCGCTCTTGTGCTATTATTAGATACTGTATATTGTGCATCAACTACGTGGTATCCCAGGCATACCAAAATAAGCCATGTTTACATAAATGCTGCTCTTCACATTCAATGAATCAATGATGAAGAAAATGAATGGGACAGAATTAAAGAACTTATTAATCAGTTTGTTGTGTTAGGGCAGGTTTTCTGTTTCACATTCTAAAGAGACAGATGAAGTGGGCTACTATGGTACCTGGAAAACATATGCCAAACAACATCAGGAGTGAAGGTAAGTAACAGATTCAATTTTCTGCAGCTGATTTTCATCCTGCATCCAGCTGTTAAATAGCTAAACAAGAAAAATGCCTGTCAGTTCAGAATCACTCTGGAGAGCAGTTACTAATCCTCTAATGATATCTTCTTCACAAGCCCCTCCAGTGACTATCCACAGTCTGCGAGTAAGAACTGGGAATCATCTTGTCTTCAATCCTGGCGCTCTCCAGAGTGATTTATATAAACTCAAAGGTGCTCAAGAGGGAAGCAGGCAGAGAATGGAATAATAACTTGAAAAAAACTCAAAGTGGAACCCAAAAGAAATAAACTTACATAAACTGCCTCTGTTAAATGGGATAAAGGATCAGAGGCCTCACTGTAGTAACCTGCGTATATTGAGATGTGCCAGACCTGTAATATCAGCCTCAGTTCTACCACAGAGAGAAAAAAACAACAACTCTGCTAAAGTGCTATAGACTGTAGTGGGACCTGCCAAGACATTTCCAGGTACTGATGTTGAAGACAACAGGTGAATTGACATGGGGGGGGTCAGGGCCGCCCAGAGGATTCAGGGGGCCTGGGGCAAAGCAATTTTGGTGGCCCTTCCATAAAAAAAAGTTGCAATACTATATTCTCATGGGGGCCCCTGCGGGGTCCGGGGCAAATTGCCCCACTTGCTCCCCCTCCTCCCGGGCGGTCCTGGGAAAAATAAACATTTAAAAACCTTCCACATCTCGGCACAAACCCAGTTTTGAGAAAACTTCTTTTCAAGTCACCTCTACAAGGTATCACTGGTTCTCAGCATCAGCTAGTGCTAAAAGGCACTAAAGCTCATTAAAAGGGTTGGACAAATATTTTCCGTCAAAACTTTTTTTGGATCGAAAACTAGGGGTTTTTAAAAAGCAGAAAAAATCATGGACAATGTCTGCTTTCCTTCAAAATTTGTTGTGGTTTTTTTAATTGAAAAGCTGAAATTAGTCTGCCAAAACCTGAACATGGTTTGGGGTTTCAGACGTGTGTGGCCAAATATTTGCTGCTTGCTGTGTTTGATTGTTTAAAGAAACAATACAAAAATTCTGCTTAAAAAAAATCCAAAACTTTTGAACCACCTCAGCTTGTGACCAAACGCCTGAGCCCATCCAGTCAGAGATTTTTCCAGGTTTCTGATACTTTGCTGGCTTCTTTGACTCATAGCTGTCTCCATAACTTTGGGTTCATTTAGGTTAGAACATAAGAACCTAAGAATGGCCATACTGGGTCAGACCAAAGGTCCATCCAGCCCAGTATCCTGTCTACTGACTACCAAGTGCCCCAGAGGGAGTGAACCTAACAGGTAATGATCAAGTGATCTCTCTCCTGCCGTCCATCTCCACCCTCTGACAAACAGAGGCTAGGGACACCATTCCTTATCCATCCTGGCTAATAGCCATTAATGGACTTAACCTCCATGAATTTATCTGTTTCCTAGAGACTGGCTCCATGGGGTCCCTCACAAACTGGAGACGGTTACTGTGGGTTTGTCTTTAGTATAGCTTATGTATATACTCCACGAACTGAGCATTTGAGCTTGTTCCAGAATCTGGGATGAGCCTATGTTGTGAAAACTGAAATGCTCAAAATAGCACATGCATGTGAATGGACACAGGGTGCTAAAATTAAATTAACCCAGGGGTTCTCAAACTGGGGGTCAGGACCCCTCAGGGGGTCACGAGGTTATTACTGGGGGTCGCGAGCTGTCAGCCTCCACCTCAAATCCCGCTTTGCCTCCAGCATTTATAATAGTGTTAAATATATTAAAAAGTGTTTTTAATTGATAAGGGGGGTCACACTCAGAGGTTTGCTATGTGAAAGGGGTCACCAGTACAAAAGTTTGAGAACCACTGAATTAACCACTTGGGAGCCTCAGGGAATGCAGGGGAGGGGGGGTTTCCCTTGGTAGGGTTGGGAAGGAGGCAGGTGGTGTATGATATTGCTCTTCTCATGTGATCCCTCCCCCATAGCTCTCTTGGCTCTATCACTGTTAATCTAAAGTGGCTAATTTTAAATGAAGCTACCCTCCCCTGACATGAATCTCCCTATGGCACTGAAATTAAATGTAGACTATAATTTGGCATTTGAGAAGTGAAAGGGACGGTAGCCCTAAGGGAAAAGATAACAGCTTGGCTCATTGTGTTAAATAGCTGCCTGCAAGCCTCAAACTGCTGAATGAGCTTTAGGGTAGGGAAGGCTGTGCCTCCCCAAACAGCCTGGCCCTGCCCTCTATCTGACCCCCACCCACTTCCTGCGCCCCGACTGCCCCCCTCAGAATCCCCGACCCATCCTGCTCCTTGTCCCCTCCCTGCCCACCCCAACCCCCCCCGGACCCCATCCCCACACCAACTCCCCCTGCGCCCTGCCCCCTGACTGCCTCGACCCCTATCCACCCCCCGCCGAGTCCTGACAGACCCCCGGAATGCCCACAATCCAACCCCCCGTCCCCTGACCAACCCCCACAGCAGCGCTGTCCAGGGCCGCTCCTCGGTTACCGCCACCTCTCCCCTCTCTCAGAGCCTCAGCGCACCGCATCCAGGAGCTGCCCTGGCCCCTGACAGTGCTGCAGCGGTGTGGTTCAGCGGGACTGGAGCTCGCAGCCCCGCCCCCTTACCACACGGCTCTGACTCAGTGGGAGGAGCTCAGGCCTGCAGCGCTGTCCCGGGCCATTCCTGATGTGGCGCGCTGAGGCGCCGGGGGATGGGGGAAGGTGGAGGCAGGGCCGGGGGCCCCTGCGGGGCCCGGGACCTGGGGCAAATTGCCTCACTTGCCCCCCCCTCTGGGCGGCCCTGTGGGGGGTGCCATGTTTTCCCTCTCTCCAGAGTCCTTAAGATGCCACCAGCATCTTGAATTGGGGAGGATCTGGCCCAAAGGTGGGCCCCTGGAAGCGGTGGAATGAGGATCAAGCCACTAGGCCATCACCTGAAGGGCCAGGAAGAAGAAGATGAGCGTGCAGTTGCACCAGGAGGAGACAGGTTTCACAAGCTGATGAGATTCCCCAGTGAGACAGCATCAGGTGAGGCTGGGTAGAGAAGGGACTAGAAGGAGGGAGTTATGTAGAGGGAGAGCTGCAGAACCTTTTAAAGGAGAGGTGGAAAATGTTATGTCCACAACATACACACAGAAAAGTTAGATAAAAACATAAATACCCTTGCTGGAAGGTTGCAGCATAACACTAATTTATTTCTTAGACTTCAGAACAATGACACACCAGAACCCCAAAACAGAGAGAGCCAAAGCAGGCTGCTCTTTAAGGCAAAGAGTTACAATTTGCCCCACCGTACTCTAGCCTGGCTGTCTGCAAACTGACTCTGCTTGGCCTAGATCACAGGCTTCCCAGCAGAGCCCTCTAGCTTGCAAGCAGGACCCCTGCAATATAAAATTACAGCCTACAATTTTAATACAGTTTTAATACACCACACACCAAAAAAAGGGTGATGGAGGAGGTAGGGGGCAGAGGGAAGCAAAAGACTTCGAAGTTTGGCTAGTTCAGATCAACTGAACCAGAGCTGTACACTGTTGGTTTGCCCATCCCCAAAACTTCTTACAGGTACAGGAGGAATAGTTCCTCCAGGTCTTTCAAATAGTGATGTGTGTGTGGTAAGCTGCACAGCTGCAAAGTTTGGGATCAGGCCCAGATGAGGCCTTGCCCTACATTTTTGGGCAGAAAGGGCTGTTTGGATCTTGTGTTTTGGTTCCACCCATTATAGAGACAGGAGTGAAATTCTATCATCCCCAACGTTTGAGAGTGTCTAGATCTGGAGTTTTTGCTTAAGGCCTCCTTTATATAAGACTAAAACTGACAACTCCAATGTCTCTTACTACATTACAGACCTGATTCTGCAACCTTAACTCACAACGAGCAGCATTTAACGGTGTGTAGTGTCATTGGTTTCAGAGGGACTACCTCACAAAGGGATCCTGAGTGTGGGTTGCAGAATCAGTCCCTAATTTCTAAAGTCTATTTCTCTTTAGAGTCTGAGCCCCAATGCAGTTGGGGAATTGCAGTCTGCTCCTTTTATGAAGAGTCAAGATTATCATTCTATTTTACCTGATAAAGCTTGTATAAAACCAAATCCATCAGATATGGATGCCCTTTCCATGTGTTGCTGTCACACCCAATATCAGAAGTTTAACTAGAAGCACAGTGATGTGATTGCAGTGTTGCTAACTTTTGCAATTTTATCATGAGTCTCACAAAATTTGTTGTTTTTCTTAAAGTCCCTGCTCCTGGAATCAGGTGATTCCATGAGAATCTCAGCTTTTTTTTTTTTTAAGTAACTTTCTAGCCCTCATGGCTGTGAGGGAAAGCTTAAAAATATGAAACCTAAAGGCTCAAAAACTGGTAAACAAATAAAAAGAAGCCCCAAATTATTTTCCAACATCTCATGATTTTTGGAGCCTGACTCATGGTTTTTGAATAGGTAGTACTGTGATAGTTCTGTAGGTGAAGTTTCCTGAATGAAGAGTAGCATGCAGGTCTCACAGGTGTAGAGACTGCTTCAGCCCTTGTCACATGGTTAATGTCCTGTCGATTTGTGTACACCACAGAAAGCTCAAGGTAAATGTCAAAGCATAGCTTGACTTGCAGACACAGTATGAGATAAGATCATTAAGAAGCCATGCAATTCAGTTGGCACTGCAAAGTAAATGTATTCATTACACATGAACTTTATATATGACAGGAGAAGATGTGTTCTCAGATGCTATAAAATTACTATTTTCTTTGATGAGCTGCTAATCTTAAAAACAGAAAGGTCTTCTACATAGATTTTCTTCTTCAGTGGATGGAGTGTTCTAGGAATGGAAGGGTAGTAGCTGGAATAGAACTATAGTTCTCCAGTTGTTCCCAGATGATAGAGTTGGTTGCTTAAGCTTTGAAGAAAGCTGCCTAATCAAAAGATACACTGAAATATTTAGGGTAGGAAGGCATCACTTTTCTATTATTTGCATCATGAGTAAACCCACAAGGGAAATTTAAAGATAAGCCCAAACTGGATATTTTTATTCACAACTCTTCCTCCCTGAGTTTCAGTAGTTCAGATAAAACAGAAACAGATCTGAGCCAACCCAGGGTTTGGATTTTGCAAAACCAAATCTTAAGCAATAAGGTTTTGTGGAACAAAACCTAGAGCCCTGTTTGAGCTATCTCTGTGAGCAGTCACCTACAGAACTGTGCTTTAGAAAAGTACTGGGACTGCCAATATAAAGTCAAAATTTAATACCAGTCACCCCACCATCGTGTCAGGGGTACGGTAGCTATTTCTGTGTCTGGCTGTACCATGGTGTTTCAGACATCTTGGTGTGAGTAAATCCTGACATTCCAATGGCAATTGACCCCACTCTCAAATATCAAAGTGCTGAACAGAAGAGTCACTTTCTAGAATTCACATTTTTGCCTGGAAAAGAAAAGACAAGGGAGCTTAGGTTCTCCAATAAAGCAAAGCTGGTGGTTGTAACAATTACAAGTTAGACACAATGCATAGCTTCCAGGATGACAGATAAATGGGAAAAGCCTGAAACTTGGTTGACCATTAATCAAAGTGTTTCAGTTGTACCAGATGACTACCCCCATTCCATGGCAAGGGACGGGGGAGGGAGGGAGGAAATGCATATAAATATTGTCCAAAGATACAGGGCACAAAAGGTATGTGATGGCTTCACTGCATAGCTCCCCTGACCCCAATCCATCTTTGTGCAACTGGCAGCCGTTTTGTACGTACTCCATGCAGAGTGACATACGAATGGGCATGCAGGGAGAGGCTAGGCATAAAGCAGACAACACTAGGAGCAGCAGTGTTAAGCCTCTTGGTGTCCATAACAACACCTACAATTTTCCTAACAACTTGGCATGGTACTTAATGTATCAAAGGGCTGCAGTGCAGACTACAGCACTGCAACTCTTCTCGACGTGGAGCTGCAAAGGGGCTGAAGTGAAAGAGGCTCCCAAGAAGCCCAGCACAGTGAGGACCCAATGGGCATTTGCCTACTTTGCCCACTAATTAATTTGTCCCTGTTACTGAGTCAAATGTCTGTTTTGAAAATTGGGGTTGTGCTGTGTCATATTCCAATCTTCATTAGGTAAGCAGTGATGTTTGCTCATATTTCAAAATGAAGAACCCAGCATTTAAACTAAGTCCGGCGCGTTCTCATTAGCTGTCACAACTCAGCTGGTCTAAACTTTGTGACCGGATAATACTAGATTGGCACAAACCATATAAATGAGCAAAGCAGCTAGCTGGGCTTTGGCAAAGAGAAACAGAGCTCTACGTTTAAAGCTAAATTCAGTCCTTGTAGAAAAAGAATCAGTGAGATGTTAGCATTCTGCTCACTTTGATCCACCATGCAACACTACTAAAATATTTGCAGAAGAAATGAAGATAATAAATCATACAAATAAAATCATACTCAGGTGAGACCTGAAGCAGCCATATTAACTGTGCACTGTCAGCAACACAACAGAAGCACCACCAGTAAGTAAAACCAATTGTTATTGTGAAAAAAAAAAAGTTTACTGCATTCTCCAATTGAAAAGGAGCTAAAAAAACTGACAAAGACTGTGCAAACCTCTAAAGGCCACCTCTTTACTCCAAGCAGCTTGGTGTGCCAGCCAAGGAGCATAGTGTCAAACCTTTGGCTCCCCACAGAGTGTGGGGAGGGCATAGGCTAGCTGGGGCTCATGCTCCTTTTCACTAGTCCATATATTCTGTGCACAGTGCCAGTCTTCTGTATTTGTAGAGAATGCTGAGAGCTACCAGTTCCTTCAGTTGTCCTCTTGGCCTTCCTTCCCAAAGATGGCCGTGGAGGAGTGGGACGCAGGAAAGGAGGGACATGGCAGGCAGTGGGGGCCTCAAAAGGGATGGGGGGAGGAGAGGAGGGACGTGGTGAGCAGTGACGGGGGGGCAGAGTGGGGAGAAGGCGGAGTGGGGGCAGGGTCTGGGGTGGTGTGTGGGCGGGACCTCAGGTGGAAGAGGCAGGGCAAGGAGCTAGCCTCCCCCAGGGGAAGCTTCACCCGTCTCCCATGGATTCTGGGAACAACTGGCAAGTCTCCACTTTCTCCACACATAGCCAGCCAATAAGGAGACATCAAAGGCAACATGCTTGGTTAAAGTCCCTGCTACATTATAACTGGAACTATGTTGTGACCATGTTACAGGAAAATCCTGTTTTGCTAGGACCATGACATGGTTGTATTTGTAGTATAGACTATAAACATGGTACTGTACATAGATGATCTTGCCAATTACAATGCTAATTATTTAGTGATTAATGGCATTAGGTGTAGTGCACATCCTTTGACACAGAGGTCAAAAGAGAGAACAACAAAATAAATACAAGTGCAAAGTACTTCACTTAGGAAGGAAAAGTCAAATGCACAACTACAAAATGGGGAATAATTTGGGAGATGGTAGTATTGCTGAAAACCATCTGGGGGTTATAGTGGGTCTCAAATTGAATATGAGTCAACCCTGTGATGCAGTTGTGACAAACACTAATATCATTCTGGGGTGTATTAACAGGAGTGTCATATGCAAGCCACGGAAGGTAATTGTCCCGCTCTATTTGGCACAGGTGAGGCCTCAGCCGGAGTACTGTGTCCAATTCTGGGTGCAGCACTTTAGGAAAGATGTGGACAAATTGGAATGAATCCAGAGAACAACAAAAATGATAATTGGTTTAGAAAACCTGACCTATGAGGAAAAGTTAAAAAAATGAGCAAGTTTAGTCTTAAGACTGAGAGTGGGTAATCCAATAACAATCTTCAGATAGATTAAGCCTTAAGGGCTGCTATAAAGAGGACTATGATCAAAGTAGTTCAAGAAGTAATGGACTTAATCTGCAGCAAGGGAGATTTAGGTTAGATATTAGAAAAAACTTGGACAAACACCTGTCAGGGATGGCCTAGGTTGACTTGGTCCTGCCGCAGTGCAGGGGGCTGGACTTGAGGACTTCTCAAGGTCCCTTTGAGCCCTACAGTTCTAATGATTCTATGAATGCCAGATACAAATGAACAGAATATGGGTGCTATTAATTTATATTAGGGATGCTGGTTAAAAGAACACTTCTGGTATAACATGTCTGTAGCTTAATGGTTATGAAAAAAAGTTATGACCGACTCTATACAGTGAAATTACAGTACTAAAATATTTAATATGGCAAATAGGCTGTAAAACTTTTAGCACTCAGGTTTAGAAATTTAATAGCAGCTTTCAAATAAGAATGCGTCATGAGTCAAATAACTAGAGGGAGAAGCATAATTTCAGATGAGAACTAGGTGTGATGGACATGAAAGGAATAGACTAATAATTTATCAATAAAAGTTATAAACACGCAAAAACAAAGTAGACAATTAACAAAAGCATGGCTAATTCTGGCTGTGTGTAAACTAGAGTGAAGCCCTAGGAAGGCTCCTGCTCCAGAGAAAAGAGATTCTCCATGTACCATTTGCAAAATGATGGTAAGTATGGGCATGGACATGATATTCAAGTTATTTTGTTAGACAGGAAAGACATCTATCATTTTTGTAACAGAGAAGATACGGCAGTAAATAAACATTTACAAAAAAACAAAACAAAACAACAACACTGTCACTTTTACTCTTAGACTGACTGCATACCGTGTGGTAATATGTTCATTGGTAAATATTATTCCCATCCCACACGAAGTATATAGATATATATGGCCTGCTTCTGAACTCACAAAGGTTTTACACTGGCAAAACCTCATTGACTTCAATAAAGTTACTCAGCCCTGTGTAAGTCCCCAAGGCAGTGACCATCTCTTTGTTATGTGCATGTACAGTGCCTAGCATAATGGGTGTGAGGCCTCTAGGCACTACTATAATACAAATAACAAATCATTATGATTGAAAGCAATAGCTAACTTACCATGCTGCAACAGTAGACAGGCTTTTTGAATGTAGGATTTTTTTTTCTGGGTCCTAATGAAGAATTGGAATGTTCCTGCTTTTTGCCACAAACATCATTTTATTTTTTAATTACACGCCAGGCTATTTTACTGGTCAAGGACATCAAAGGGAACATATATTCAAGAGGCCATAGATGCCCTGATTTCTATGGACAGCAAGCAGCTTTTGATCTTTTGTGCCAGATTGATGTGTATTTTGATTGCTCAACTGGTAGTTTGAATGTATTGTCTTTGCTAGTGAGTATGTGGGTTTTACCCCTGCATGTAAATGAGAGAGCACCATCACATGCATATTAATGCATCACTTAAAATCAGCTCAAATTCACTGGAATCCAAATAAAACCTTCCAGTGGGGTGGGGAGAACTGGGAGACAAGTCTATGCTTATCTGAAGGACTGTCCTAAATGTTGGCAGTTATGTTGAATGCAGGGTGCAATTATTTGACCTAGTTTCATTTCCTTTTGTTTGCTCTTATTGTATTTAACCAAATGTGCCTGCCATGGCCCCCTGCCACCTGCATACTTTTTAGCATAAAGCTTCCACACTGCCATCAACACAGAACAAATGTAGTCATTCTGTGGAAGCTGGTATTTCTACCTCTTGTGGGCTGGAATTGGTTTTATTCTGGCGGTACATGAAAGCCTAGGCTCTAAACCAGAGCAGCAGAGGCAGTGTCAACAAAGCCATTAACAGCAATATAGCAGGGTCAAGCTGTCAGCCTTTCTTGGAGTTCTTTCTATTTGAATGGTTCAATTTCCTAGAATACTTAATGATGTTCCCAAATGCAGTTTATATATGAAGAAGCAGAGGAAACCAGCACGGCTGCTCGTTCTTCTTAGAGAATCGCTGAATTAGCTGACGTGAATATGATGGTTCTCTTATCTAATCTCAGCTTTTGTCCTTATATGAACGGTAGTGTCTCATCCCTGCCATGAGCTGAGAGGTCTTTTATGTGGGGAGGGAGAGTGCATCCATTACAGTTTTCAGCAAAAAGGTCTAGCAACTGAGCAGGGTTTCACCAACCATATTCTTCATGCTGCTGACCATTGAAGACAACAGAGTAAGTCTTAACTGTGTACCCATTAGATGAGATTCAACTTGAAAGAGGCCTCTTTTTAGCTTCTATCTATTTATGTAGAGATTATATGAGTGCCTCTCTTAAGCTTGTTGTGCACATCTGGATGATATGATGGATTGAAGAATAGGGAAGACTGCTTCTGTAAAGTCATCTGATACTGCTACTTTTCTTGGCCTGAAGCTATTGATTTCACACCTTTTGGCTGCTGGTGCCAATGGACATTCTCCAGAGATAGTGTAAGAGCACATTTTAGAGAAAAGTTCCAGCGCTTTCTTCAGGGATTGCACTACACAGCTCCTACTGATGTCCAAGTACATTTATGCAGCTAATCCCCTTGCACTGAAAATGCACTCCTGTGATATGCCAAGATTAGGCAAATCAGTTTCAGTTGCCCAAACTGGGGAAACTACTGGGGCAGAAAGTCAGTAAACAAAGTATCCATGGGAGCCTGGAAGGAACGTTTTTTTATGAAGTTCTGGGTTTGGACCAGGACCTGCACTACATCACTGCCTTGAAATGATGATATGGGGGGGGGGGATTTTCCTTCTATCAACCCCAATAAATAAACAATTAAGCCACAATTGTAAAGGAAAAAATCACAGTAGCTGTGACAAAGGTACATGCATTCCTAGTTCTGGGTAAAGCCTGATCTCAAACATCATCACGTGTCTGTTGGGCACTAATCATCCATCTTCTGTAAAGATTGTCGCGATGTGGCTCATAAATATAAAATAGAGCAGGCGTGTAGGGCCAGATGGTTTTTTCTTATGTCTAAAGAGACAAATTAATCCCCGGTGCAACTCCACTGACTTTGATGGCGTTACACCAGAGATGAATCTGATGAATCCCTATGACCATAGCTTAACTCTCACATCACTGCTGGTCTACAGAAAGTCACCAGGTAGGGGTCTCTCAAATATGATCAACCACCCTCAAAGTTTTTTAAGATCTTAATTCCTGAGCTTAAATTACTTTCATTGCCCTGTTTTAGCCCTTTCTATTTTAATAGATCTAAAATAAACCCATCCTAAACTCTGGGCACATGTAAAAAACATGAATAAAAATCCCCTAAAAACAGAACTAATGTCCAAAATGTTTTTCACCACCAAATCTCTGCCCCCAAATTGAAACACTTCCACCATCCTTCTCTTCCATGAACTTTCACTTCCTCCACTAAATTCATGGGGGGAAATGGCTAACGTTGGCAGTGACCTGTAGTTCACTGTCTGACATCTGGTGGATCCAAGGAGTAAATCTTGTCTGCACTAGGGTATTGCAGGGTAATGATAACAGATGCACCAAGAGGATGACCACCACTTATTTAAAATAAGAACATGGGGTTTCTGCCAGCTGATTTTACATGAACTAGATTGCAGCCAGTGAGGATGAGAGCCCAGCCCACATCTGAACTGAAACATGTCACAGGCATTCTGAGCAATATGGGTTCAGAATAAATTAGTTCTTATTCTGTATAGTCAACGATGTCATCCACACAGCAAGACACAGTCCTTGTTACAGAAAGCTTACAGTAGAAAGACTAAACCCTAAACACATGCAAGTAATCCTGTTGAATTTAACTTGCATGCAGAGTGTTTGCAGAATAGGGGCCATAGAGGAGCAGAGAGATACAATCAGATCTACACATCATATTCATTATATTTGGCCTAGATTTCAGAGATGATGAGCACCAGCAGCTCCCACTGAAGTTAATGGGGGCTCGGTATTTTGGAAGAATCAGGCCACTTATTTAGGTGTCTTTATATGGTTTAAGGAGCATAGCTTCAGGGACCCATTTTTGAAAATATTGGCCCTGCTTTGTAGTTCAGGTAAGTACATTTGATTATTTTCAGAAAAACAGAAGATCAAACATGTCCACATGTGTAAGGAATTACAAGTGAGTTGCTAAGGAAACTCTGGTCTTGTGCAGTGTGCATCAGGTCAGATAAGGTTTTTGCCCTGTAGTCTCTACACAGAGTCCACATGTGCGATCAAGTTTGCACGAGGTGTGGGCCCCCGTTCTGAGCAATTCAAAATCTCAGATCCCATCTGAGCCTCCTTCCTTGGTCACAGGTGTGCAGGGTAAAAGTGAAGTGTGGTGTGTTAAAAGAAAGGGCATGCTGGAGTAGACATTCACTTACATGAAATCCTCGTTGTGCTCAGGTTGTGATGTCAGCAGGGCCGGCTCCAGGCACCAGCTAAGGAAGCAGGTGCTTGGGACGGCCAATACAAAGGGGTGGCACGCCGTCCGCTATTGGGGCGGCCCGTCCTGGTCTTCGGCGGGAGTTCAGCGGCGGATCCCTCAGTCCCTCTCTTTCTCTTTGAACTGCCGCCAAAGAGGACGAGAGGGAGTGAAGGACCGGCCGAACTGCCGCCAAAGAATGGAGCAGCGCGATTGAGTTGCCGCCGAAGTTCCGCTGATTTTTTATTTATTTATTTATTTTGCTGCTTCGGGCGGCAGAAAACCTGGAGCCGGCCCTGGACGTCAGTATAACTATTTACCAGCTTAAAGTTAAGCAAATTTTTGCTGAATTGGGGACAGCATTTTTGCAGCACTGAGCCCTGTATGTGCGACACCCTCTATTGCACAGCAGCGAATCAAGCTCCAGCAGTTTTGCTACATAGTGTTTTTGGTGTGCCAAAGTTTGATTCAAGGAAGTGTTGATGAATTGTACGGAGCTTACCAGCTGTCAATGAACAAATCCCATGGCTGCAGAACAAAACGTTAGCTGTGGTTATCAAATTCTAGGAATTTTCCCCATGCAAGTCAAGCCTCAGGGAAGTTAAAACAAATCTAGTGGTAATATTGTAACCTTTGGGTGGGCTAGAGTTCACTTGATTTCCCGTCTCCCGTGCCTTAAAAAAAAAAAAAAAAAAAAAAAAAAAAAAAAAAAAAAAAAAAAAAAAAAAAAAAAAAAAAAAAAAAAAAAAAAAAAAAAAAAAAAAAAAAAGTGAAAAAAAAAAAAAAAAAAAAACCAAAAAAAAAAAAAAAAAAAAAAAAAAAAAAAAAAAAGCAACTCCCATAGAAAGTAGCTGGAGACCCAGAGTTCAGTCTCTAAGGATTTTCAGCAGGGATTGCACAGGGTCAACCTCCCTACATTCGAATCCCAAAAGGAACTAAAGAAAAGAATGTAATTAAGTAGTTTTATAAAATTTTATGATAAAGAAACAAATAATAATATAATTTGTACAGCATGACATGGCTATTTTATAATCCAGACATTACCTTCACAGTTATACATAAACATAAATAAAGAAAACAAATTAAAATCTGAACAGTTCAGTCCCCACAGAAATACAGTGAGAAGAAACTGAAAGTTCTCAAAAGCTTAGGTTTAGTTCACCTAAGTCTCAGTCAGAGTTTATGATCACCAAATCTATCCAGTCTGCTGAGTCTAAAACAACATCTTCCCTCCACTTGCCTGTAGGAAGCTTCAGTTGGAATCCATGCAGACTCTTCCTCTGCTGAAATCACTACTAGCCAGTCAGCTGACTGATTAACCAATCACTCAGTTAAGGGTATAGATTTAAAGAAAACCCTGCTGCAAGAAAATACAAAACACTGAGAATAGCAAAATATAAATGACTCTTTCCCCATTACTACAGTTAAAGAAAAGTTGGTGAATCACATTAGTCAAGACAATTTAACTAGAACAGTTTGGCTAGGGTGACCAGATAGCAAGGGTGAAAAATCAGGACGGGGGTGGGGGGGTAATAGGCACCTATATAAGAAAAAGCTTCAAATATCGGGACTGTCCCTATAAAATCGGGACATCTGGTCACCCTAAGTTTGGCTAAAATCAAAACAACATTCAAAGCATACAATTAAAATAGAAGAAGTTATTTTTCCCTCCCAATTTCCCCTTGCTATAATTACCATTGCCCATGCTTCCCTGATAGAGGGTTAACAATATCACTAACCTTTTTACCAAGTGCTAAGCTTCAGAATTACTGAGATATGTTTCTTAGGCTTGAGGTGATTATCTGGGGGAACAGCCCTGATCACTTTTGTCTCTTAATCAATGGGCCAGATCCTCAACTGATGGCAATCAGCATAGCTCCACTGATTTCAATGGAAGTTACAGTGATTTCCATCAGCTAAGGAGCTGGCTCGATGTGAAAATAGCCTTATTTCAGTGCAGGGGCAGCAGAGCTAGGGAAGTGGTGGGAGCTAGTGTCCTTGGAATGGAAATAGTGCGAGGGTTGACCTATGATTCCGCCCCCGTGCGTTGTTCTTAAGAGAGTTGTTTTGCTACACATGCTGGGAATCAACATTCCCTGCAACTGCATGCACACACTGCACCTTCCATATACTGTGCATGCTCAGGCCAGGTGGAGCTCTGTAGCTGCTGGGGGCGAACGGGAGAGCAAGACCCAGAGATGCAAGAGTGGCTGCTGGGAAACCCAGGATTGGGCCAGGGAGCAGGTAGGAACTGGGGTGATTGGGCCAGGTCTGGGAGTAGCTATCCCTGGTGAGAGAGACACAAACCACTGGGACTCTACTTCCCAGCCTGGAGCCAGCTGCCCTCTTCAGCCTGCTGTGTGGAAGTAGTTCCCCTCACTCACCATACAGAGCATACACCCCTTCCCTGGACATCTTGACTCCCCCCGACTTTCTCAGCTCCCCATGCTTAGTAGGGTGCTTAGTACATTTAGGTTTCACTATACCCCACCATTCAAACTGAGTTCCCACCATCTCCGTTTAAAAGAACCCATTTTTTGTTAAAGGCTGCTCAGGGCTGTATTGCTACAATAACATAAACAGGCATTAGTCACCAGGAAGTGCCAATGTCATAACAAATGTGACAATTCGAAAGAACAATTGGTAATAAAGAGCCATGATTTTAACCTGTCTGGCCCTGGGGTATTTCTCTGGTTTTAATGAAATGGAACATTTTCATGTCTGTGGCTTGCTCCACCCGAGAGCTAATGAGGAGGGCCAACATTCTGATTTATCTTCCACTTAAAAAAATATGCTGGAAACACACTTAATATGTCCTAGCCAAAAAAAAAAAGGGACAGAAAAATAAAACACAGGAGTATTTCAATCTGGCTTAAATTTGCTTAATTTGGAAATAGCGCAAACTGATGACCAAATGTATCTGCATGCAGACAGAAAAAAAAAAGACCTCTTACATGTTGTCTAGACAGCTTATTTCAGCAAATAAAATCTGTGTGAAACTTCCTCCCCCATCCCAACCTGAAATCAGGATGAGGAATCAGCGTATTTCTCACTCATCCACTTACTCATGAGTTAAGGGTTTTGCTGGAACCTATTTGCTGGAATAGTTTCTTACTGTTGTATCCATTGGGAGTGGAAGAATATTAGCCATTAATTGAGTGAGCTGTATTTGTGCTCATTAATTACAAAGAACTTGTAGAAAAGTAGGAGAAACCTGAGTGCTCATTAAGTAGGTGGCTTTCTTTAAAACCAAGTTCCTTTTGAACTCTGAACACCAGCAGTTACAGTTACAGTTAGTTCTCCCAGTTTATTAAGACAAAGGATTTTATTTTGTTATTTTTGTTTTAGAGTTTTCTGCTTGACACGAGGTTATTCTCACATCAGGCTCTGCCAGTCTTATTTCATTATACTATGTAACATTAATGAAATGCACCATGCCCAATTGCCAGCAACATTAAGAATCAAAGTAAGCACCAATTGTAAAAATAAAAATGTTGAGATTCAAAATTCACCTGAACCAAGATCCTAGATCTTAACTGCTCAGAATGTTGGGGGAATGCAGATATCAATCCAAAGTTCATGGCTCTGGGTCCACCCTTAGTTAAAATATAAACTTACAAAACCAAGGAAATTCTGACTGGATGTTGTGCAGCAAATTTAACTTAGCCCTATTGGTTCTAGTCATTACAACAGACACGGCTTACCAGGAGATTTCATAATCATAGAATCATAGGACTGGAGGGACCTCGAGAGGTCATCTAGTCCAGTCCCCTGCACTCATGGCAGGACTAAGTATTATCTAGACCAGGGGTTGGCAACCTTTCAGAAGTGGTGTGCCAAGTCTTCATTTATTCACTCTAATTTAAGGTTTCAGGTGCCAGTAATACATTTTAACATTTTTAGAAGGTCTCTTTCTATAAGTCTATAATATATAACTAAACTATTGTTATATGCAAAGTAAATAAGGTTTTTAAATGTTTAAGAAGCTTCATTTACAATTTAAATTAAAATGCAGAGTCCCCCCAGACCGGTGGCCAGGACCCGGGTAGTGGGAGTGCCACTGAAAATCAACTCACGTGCCGCCTTCGGCACGTGTGCCATAGGTTGCCTACCCCTGCTCTAGACCATCCCTGACAGGTGTTTGTCTAATTTGCTCTTAAAAACCTCCAATGATGGAGATTCCACAACCTCCCTAGGCAATTTACTCCAGTGCTTAACCACCCTGACAGTTAGGAAGTTTTTCCTAATGTCCAACCTAAACCTCCCTTGCTGCAATTTCAGTCCATTGCTTCTTGTCCTATCTTCACAGGTTAAGAAGAACAATTTTTCTCCCTCCTCCTGTAACAACCTTTTATGTACTCAAAAACTGTTATCATGTCCCCTCTCAGTCTTCTTTTCCAGACTAAACAAACCCAATTTTTTCAATTTTCCCTCATAGGTCATGGTTTCTAGACCTTTAATCATTTTTTTTGCTCTTCTGTTGACTTTCTCCAATTTGTCCACATCTTTCCTGAAATGTGGTGCCCAGAACTGGACACAATACTCCAGTTGAGGCCTAATCAGCGCTGAGTAGAGAGGAAGAATTACTTCACATGTCTTACTAACACTCCTACTAATCCATCCCAGAATGATGTTCTCTTTTTTTGCAACAGTGTTACACTGTTGACTCATATTTAGCTTGTGGTCCACTATGACCCCCAGATCCCTTTCTGCAGTACTCCTTCCTAGGCAGTCATTTCCCATTTTGTATGTGTGTAACTGATTGTTCCTTCCTAAGTGGAGTACTTTGCATTTGTCCTTATTGAAGTTCATCCTATTTACTTCAGATCATTTCTCCAGTTTGTCCAGATCATATTAAATTATAATCCTATCCCCCAAAGTACTTGCAACCCCTCTCAGCTTGGTATCATTTGCAAACATAATGAGTGTACTCTCTATGCTATTATCTAAATCATCGATGAAGATATTGAACAGAACCAGACCCAGAACTGATACCTGCGGGACCCCACTCGTTATGCCCTTCCAGTATGACTATGAACCACTGATAACTACTCTCTGGGAATGGTTTTCCAACCAGTTATGCACCCACCTTACAGTAGCTCCATTTAGGTTGCATTTCCCTAGTTTGTTTATGGGAAGGTCATGTGAGACAGTATCAAAAGCTTTACTAAAGTCAAGATATACCATGTCTACCGCTTCCTCCCTATCCACAAGGCTTGTTACCCTGTCAAAGAAAGTTATCATGTCGGTTTGACGTGATTTGTTCTTGACAAATCCATGCTGACTGTTACTCATCACCTTATTATCTTCTAGATGTTTTCAAACTGATTGCTTAATGATTTGCTCCATTATCTTTCCGGGTACTGAAGTGAAGCTGACTAGTCTGTAATTCCCTGGGTTGTCCTTATTTCCCTTTTTATAGATGGGTAAATATAGTGCCATTTTCCAGTCCTCTGGAATCAATCCTGTCTTTCATGACTTTTCAAAGATAATCACTAACAGTTCAGATATCTCCTCAGTCAGCTCCTTGAGTATTCTAGGATACATTTCATCAGGCCCTGGTGAACTGAAGCCATCTAACTTGTTCAAGTAATTTTTAACTTGTTCTTTCCCTATTTTAACCTCTGATTGTACCTCATTTTCACTGGCATTCACTATGTTAGACGTCCAATCACCACCAACCTTTTTGGTGAAACTGAAACAGAGAAGTCATTAAGCACCTCTTCCATTTCCACATTTTCTGTTATTGTTTCCCCTCCCTCATTGAGTAATGGGCCTACCCTGTCTTTGGTCTTTCTCTTGTTTCTAATGTATTTGTAGAATGTTTTCTTGTTACCTTTTATGTCTCTAGCTAGTTTGATCTCGTTTTGTGCCTTGGCCTTTCTAATTTTGTCCCTACATACTTGTGTTATTTATTTATATTCAGCCTTCATAAAAGTTTTTCTCTTTGAAAAACTGCCAACTGTCTTCAATTGTTTTTTTCCTTAGACTTGCTTCCCATGGGACCTTACTTACCTACTCCCTGAGTTTGCTAAAGTCTGTCTTCTTGAAATCCATTGTCTTTATTTTGCTGTTCTCCCTCCTACCATTCCTTAGAATCATGAACTCTACCATTTCATGATCATTTTCACCCAAGCTGCCTTCCACTTTCAAATTCTCAACCAGTTCCTATCTATTTGTCAAAATCAAATCTAGAACAGCCTCTACCCTAGTTGCTTTCTCCACCTTCTGAAATAAAAAATTGTCTCCAATACATTCCAAGAACTTGTTGGATAATCTGTACCCTTCTGTGTTATTTTCCTAACAGATGTCTGGGTAGTTGAAGTCCCCCATCACCACCAAGTCCTGTGCTTTGGATGATTTTGTTAGGTGTTTAAAAAAAAAGCCTCATCCACCTCTTCTTCCTGGTTAGGTGGTCTGTAGTAGACCCCTACCATGATATCACCCTTGTTTTTTTACCCCTTTTATTCTTACCTGGAGACTTTCAACAAGTTTGTCTCCTATTTCCATCTCAACCTCAGTCCAAGTGTATACATTTTTAATATATAAGGCAACACCTCCTCCCCTTTTCCCTTGTCTATCCTTCCTGAGCAAGCTGTACCCTTCTATACCAATATTCCAGTCATGCGTATTATCCCACCAAGTCTCTGTGATGCCAACTATGTCATAGTTGTGTTAATTTACTAGCATTTTGAGTTTTTCCTGATTATTCCCCATACTTCTCACATTAGTATACAGACATGTAAGGGCATGTCTATACTTACCTCCAGAGCGATAGATCCAGCGGGGGTCGATTTATCGCGTCTAGTGAAGATGCGATAAATCAACCGCCGAGCACTCTCCCATTGACTCTGGTACTCCACCAGTGTGAGAAGCATAGGTGGAGTCGACGGGGGAGCAGCAGCAGTCGACCTACTGCAGTAAAGACACTGCGGTAAGTAGACCTAAGTACGTCAACTTCAGCTACGTTATTCACGTAGCTGAAGTTGCGTAACTTAGATCGACCCCCCCCCACAGTGTAGACCAGGCCTAAGATACTGATTTGATTTCCCCCCACCCAGTTCAGTCTTGTCTTTCCCTTATCCCTGCTATAACAGCCCATGCTCCCTGCAAATTCTAACCCTTCTCCTAGGTCTCCATGTTTTTGACTTACCTGTGGGCTTTGGTCACCTGTCCCCTTCAAACCTAGTTTAAAGCTGTCACTAGGTTAGCCAGTATGTATCCAAATGTGCTCTTCCCCTTCCTCGATAGGGGGACCACATCTCTGCTTAGCAGTCCTTCTTCCTTGAACAGCATCCCGTGGTCAAGGAAACCGAAGCCTTCCTGTCAACACCATCCTCACAGCCAGGCATTCACCTCCAGGATGCATCTGTCTCCGCCTGGGCCCTACCCTTAACCGGAAGGAATAAAAGAGAACACCACCTGCACTCCCAACTCCTTCACCCTTATTC
Organism: Terrapene triunguis; assembly: GCF_002925995.2. Classification (NCBI taxonomy): domain Eukaryota; kingdom Metazoa; phylum Chordata; order Testudines; family Emydidae; genus Terrapene; species Terrapene triunguis. The sequence goes on from NW_020664368.1 coordinate 362,409, forward strand.
CCGGAGCCATGTAGACACTTCTGATATGCTGAGGGTCATAGCTCGCAGTATCACGAGTGCCCACATGGATGAGTAGCATGGGGTAGTTGTCAGAGGGTCGGGTGATCCTCGACAATCCCTCTGTAACGTCTCAGATATGGGCCCCTGGCAGGCAGCATACCTCCCGGGATGCCATGTCAGGGCAACAGAAGGGTGTTGTTGTAGGAGCAGCAATGATCTGTATGCTATGTATAACCTGTATGCTCAAAAGGTCTGTTACACTTTCTCCCTCCCTCCCCCGCCTGGTCTCCTCTCCCTCTTTGAATACCTGTGAAGTGGCTTTCCCCCTCCCCCTCCCTCCTGGAATGCTTGTGGGATAAATGGGCTGCTTGAACAGCTGGAAGATCAGAAGAGCACCCAGGTAAACAAGGTGTCTGGAACTCTAATTAGGCAGCGATCACACACTGCATGGACACTGCCCGAGGTGGAGTGTGACCAACCAGACGTGGCAGAGTCATCTCTAGTCGCAGGCCATGAGGAGCAGGTCCTTAAAAGGGGAAGAGGCCATGTGCTCAGCAGTGCACTCACAAGATTGTACCTCCAGTAAAGGCCCTTCGCCTGGACTGCCTGGCCAGTGGGTCATCACGTTGCATTTCATCATGCCTTGGAAAGACTTACCTTCATCGCACCATCCATTGCTGCGCTGTGGGACACTTACCTTGAAGGATCCTAACATCTCCAGTGATCCTAACATCTCCAGTGCCATGCCTGTCCTGGGAGCGTGAGTATGCAAGTGTGAGTGTGACCCCTTCTTTTGAGCTTAGCTATCAGTATAATAAATGTGCTGCTTTCTGCCATACTCTGGTGGGTCATTATTCCCCCCTAAGCTTACTAGTTGGTCCAATTTTGGGTAACATTACTGGTGGAGAATGCAGGCAGTTTAGTGGAGGATTTGACCCAAGAGTAGAGGTCCCTGGTGCCCCCCGGTAGCCCCTTGAGTGGGTCCGGCTCAAGCCTGTGTGAAAAAGTGGTAGGCTAGCAACCCACCGCAGGGAGAAAAGGACGCTGCTGCTAAGTATGCCACTGTGGGGCAAGGGGAAGGAAAAGGAGAAGCAGCCTGAGCGAGAAGACACCCCCCCACGGGGAGCGGCGCTGTTGCCCGGGGTGTTGTTAGAATGGCTCCAAAAGAAAGGGGCAGACCCCTGGATGCCAGGGGCGGTTCCACCTGGGAGTACAATTCCTGAACTATAGAGAACCTAACAAAAAATAAACCTGATGTATTGGGGACCAAAGTCTTTTGGATAGATGTGATTAATAATTTGGTTGGAGATGGGGGAAGTAGAGAAAGGAAAAGGCATTTACCCTGTCTAGTGTAGTATCCCCTCTTTCTCTGGACCCAGTGCTAGCACAGAACACCCACCAGAGACAGACACAGAACATGCAACACAGAACACTGAACACAGACTTTGTCGCAACATTATAACCAGGGTATTTCTGTAACTCTTCAGCTGGTACCAGCTCTCCTGATGTTCCAGTTCGGAAGCTGAAAGATAGAAGCTTAGAAACAAATTAGCACAGTGCTCCCACCGTGGCAGACCCTGCTCATTTGATATCCCCGTCCCAATCATCATATGGTCCCACACACCCCTGGGCTTTCACCCCAACGGCGGTGACCCAGGCTGAATAAGCCCCCCAGACCCTGTTCTCCCGGGCGGACCCCTCCAGGACCAGATCCTTCAAGCAGGTAACTGCCTGACTCAGAGCGGCATTCTCTACTTCCACCCGCTCCCACTCCTCCTCTGCTGCCGCCACCTATACTGCGGCTACAGAGAGAGAAGACACCTGGGCGCTAGACTTACCTTGAAGGATCCTAACATCTCCAGTGCCATGCCTGTCTTGGGAGCATGAGTACTCAAGTGTACATGTGACCCCCCACACACTTCTTTTGAGCTTATCTATCAGTATAATAAATGTGCTGCTTTCTGCCAAACTCTGGTGGGTCATTAATCCTCCCTAAGCTTATTAGCTTACCCGAAATTGGGCAACAGGTGCCTCTGTCCCTCTCAGAAGAGAGTCACCAACCACCACTACCCTACGTTTCCTCCTGGGAGTGGTGGCTGCGATCCTCCCAGCCTTGGGGGTACATGGCTTCTCCTCCTCCACCTTTGGGGGTGATTCTTCATCGCACTCTGCCAGGGCAGCATAACAGTTTTCCGTCACCATGGTGGGTGGGTTGGGAGTAGGGATGGAGCACTGCCTGCTGCCAGAAGTAACCAGCAGACAGTGTCCTCCCTGTGACTGAGCCGTATCCTCCTCCCCCGGTGATGTGACAGCAATCCTCTGTAGCTGGATAGCTTCCTCAGTCTTAGACCTCTCCATATGAATACTCTCAAGGAATTCCTCACGGGCACAGATGCGCCTCAGCCTAGCCACCTCCTCCTGTAGCTCCCCCACCTGCTTCCTGAGAGTTTCTACCAGCAAGCACCTTTCACACTGGATGGTCCCCCCCAGCCTGGCTTCCTGTGAGTCGAAAATGCACGCCACAGTCTCTGCAAATCTACACTGGGATCTGGGTAGAGGCATCCGTGGTTAGGTTGTCTGTCTGGATACAGGTATAGGTGGAAGAGACAGGAGCAGCGTTGGCACTGGCGATGCGGCCCTTCCTAACCATAGCGACTATATTATGTCTCCCTCTTACAAACTCCCTCTCACACTCCCCTGTTCGTGGTCCCCTGTTCGCTAGCTGGTTCATATCCTAAGGATGATGCTTGACAATGGTCCATATCCTAAGGATTATGTTACAAACAGGATATGTTACAAACATATCCACATATTTACACCATACACATCATTGTGGTAAGTGTGTACCCAAGAAGGAGAGAATATTATCACAACTAGAACATAAGCACGTTTCCATCTAAAGAATTAGACTAGGATTTTCAAAAGTGATTGGTGATTTTGGGTGACTAACTTGAGATTCTTTAAAGGGACCTTCTTTTCAGAAAGGATCATGTCCACACTCTTTGAAAATCAGCCCCTTTTATGGCATCTCAAGTTGAGTATCCAAAAATTAAGTCATGCAAAATCAATAGTCAATTTTGAAAATCACGGCCTTAGACTGTACTAATTTATCTCAAAGAAAATATTAATTTGAAGAGTTTTAAAATACTTAATTTTTATAGTCTTTAAAGGTAGAATAATTTGCAAAGTTACTGTTATACATATATATATATTTTTAGCACTGAACTGTAGCGAGACTTCCTTTGACTTTCATTGACATGAAACTACTGAGCTGATATGGATTAATTTCATACCCACTGTAAGATTTTTGTGTGATTTCCTCTGTGTCGCCTCAGGATTCCTTGATGGCTTTCAGTCTTTATGAGCCTTTTTTCCCTACTGGAAATAATTGCATACAGACATGCCAAATTTTTTAATGTGGGAAATAGCCTTCTTGAGATATCAAGACTAACATGAAATTAACATAAATTAGGGTGGCTTTGCTCTTGTCTTTTAATCTCATATTTTAGCATCATACTCACAGAATTACCATCAATTTTCATTGTAAAGGATTTACATAGGAATCGCTCAGCACTGTGGTGGTGCTGGAATAAGGTAACTATAGATTTGCAGCTAAATGCCTCTCTAGTGAACAGTTTACTCAAATTCTTATAATGCCAAACAAATAACATTATCAGACTGGGACTTTTCAGCTTGGAAAAGAGATGACTAAGAGGGATATGATAAAGGTCTATAAAATCATGACTGGTGTGGAGAAAGTAAATACGGAAGTGTTATTTACTCCTTCTCATAACACAAGAACTAGGGGTCACCAAATGAAATTAATAGGCAGCAGGTTTAAAACAAAAAGAAGTATTTTTTCACACAACGCACAGTCAACCTGTGGAACTACTTGCCAGAGGATGTTGTGAAGACCAAGACTATAACAGGGTTCAAAAAAGAACTAGATACATTCATGGAGGAGAGGTCCATCAATGGCTCTTAGCCAGGATGGGCAGGGATGGGGTCCCTAGCCTCTGTTTGCCAGAAGCTGGGAATGGGCAACAGGGGATGGATCACTTGATGATTGCCTGTTCTGTTCATTCCCTAGAGGGCACCTGGCATTGGCCACTGTCATAAGACAGGATACTGGATAGATGGACCTTTGGTCTGACCCAGTATGGCCGTTCTTAAGTTCTAATTAAGAGCAAAGTTTATACAGGTACCCACCCGAACATCAGGAAATTATAGTTAAGATTGTATGCACCCACCACCTTAACTTTTGTCTTGGTGCAGAAGCACTAAGGCCCGGATCCACAAAGGTATTTAGGCTCCTAACTTCCACTTTGTGGATACTGTGTCCCAGATCCTCAGTTGGTGGATCTGATTTACTTTAATTACATGATCATATGTGTTATTTGAGAAATAATATAATCTAATATCATACAATCTCACATACATGTTGGAGTATTATTTCATTCAATACTTAAAGATGCTCATGATCTTCCACTATATCTTTGTTGACCTAGACTTTTTATTTAAGGTCTGTTCTCACTTTTCAGCCAGTAACATGGCCTTCCCTAGGTGCAGTTTAGGTGATGGATAAGTTATCTATGAAGCTAATTTAGCAGCTGAATTAGGTGGCCCACATATAAATATATGCCTGGATTTTTTCTCTCTTACCCTGTGTCATACTTAATCTGCAATGTAGGCTGAATAACCATGGTTTACTATTACTATGTATTTGCAGGGATTCTGCTAGAAACACACAAAGGAGTCAACAGTTCTAGAAGATGCTGTGCATAAGTATCAAAGGTTGTACAAAAATTGTGTAGGGAAACCACACACATTACAAGACGTGCACTGGGGTTCTGATCAAGCAAAGTAGTTAACCATGTGTTTAACTTTAAGCATCTGAGTAGTCCCATTGAAGTTATTAAAGTTAAGCATGTGCCAAAGCTCTTTGCTCATCAGGCCCCGATTAAGGCAATGGCTTCCTAGTCAGGATTTACTCCCACCGTTTTTTCATCCACAAAAAAGGTCCTAAGTAAAAGAGAATCTTCCTTTTACTTTACAGTGTAGCCACAAGGAAATGGAGATTCCTTGAGAAGATTCATAAAAGATGCAGGGTCCATATTTTAAAATGCATCATTGGTACACCAAACCTGATCCATTAAGCCCTCTCAGATGATATGTGGATTTGCTACATATAGGAATAGATAGTTTTACAGCATGGAGAAGGTAAAGCAGTTGAGATGAACCTACTCTCCACATCTAAACTCCTTGAGACGTATACAGCTGAGCATGGAATTGCACTCTGCAATAACTTTTCATATGCTACCTCCTGATTTAACAGTCACCTATGCGGTTTAAAGATCTTCTTAAAACTGAAGCCACTGCTTAACTAGGTAAAGATTACGGTTTTATTTCGCCGAAGGAAATGAAAAGGATTAATGATCTCCATGTGGCAAAAGCTATCATACAGTCTGCCTCTCTACATACGATGGAGATTCTATCCCAAAACAGAGAGTACACATTTCCTGTAATAAAACTCTATTTTGCCGAAGTCTGGGTAAGAGGACCACGTTGATAAATTAGTGTGACAGGAAACTGAGGTACAACCTTGTCTTTGGTGAACAAGCAGTTAAATGTCAACTCAGCTTCCCTCTCCCTTTGTAGAAGGGCTCTAAAGGGAAGGGCTATAAAAGTAGCTCCTGAAGAGATGGTGGGAGATAATGCCTTTGGGAAGGCAGAGACCCACCCCCAGTGTCTTACCACTGGGACGAATCCCAAGCTGGGAAGTTCTTTACTTTTGATGTCTGCTGATTTTACTTTGCATAGAAAAGACCTTCCTGACTGCAACTGTCTGTTTGCTCTTCTGTTATCTCATTCCGCCACCTTACAGCATGCTTCCACAGAACTAAACTATGTTCATTATAGAAAATGACCTAAAATGATAGAGCTAAATTTACCAGTACCCGCTGACTGTTTTGCACCACTCCAGTTACACAAAGCAGCTATAAATCCAGTTTAACCAGCCACTTAACCTGGATTTATGGCTTCTCTGCATTGCTGGAGAAGCACAATGCTGCCAGAGCTTATCACTGAAATTAGCCAAAAGATTTTATTCCTGAAGCAACTGACTAAATGCCTCTTTCACTGCATTTGATAGTTCAGTTTTTCACAGCTGGTCTTTTGGCTGTGGGACTCTGAGTTGCTGAAGAAGACTATGAAATTGGACTGAGATTCCTCCTCCTTGATTTCCACAGCTGGAGGAGGAGAAGGAGGAGTGGTGGCAAGACATTTCCTCCTCTGTTAGTCCCACTGTCAGAATGGAAAAAGCAGACCAATCCATGAGTTGTTAAATCAATGGAAGACCATTGAGAATCCAAAAGGGCAGTGCTCCAGGCAGTCACTTGCATTGTTTGTGCCTATAAAGTCAGCCTTAAGTTTGTCAGAAACAATGAAGCATGTGTAACCCACACACCTCCGGGGTGTGGTGTTCTGTCCCATCTAGTGGCACCGAGACCATTTAGAGAGAGATTATAATGAGTCTGCTACAGCCTTAGCTAAGGGCCATGTGGCTTTTAGCTCATGCAGTAGAGGCTCATGCATTTAACTTCAGAGGTCCCAGGTTCCATCCTGCCCGACGACGACCGGGATCTGTCGCTGTTATACATGGGGTTTTAGTGTTAATTTCCACAATTAGGCTAACCTGTGAGCACTAGAATATTATCATCCTGAAATGCTTTCCAACCACAGCATTTTATAGATAGCTTTTCTTAAATTTCCTGTATGCAACTATATACTGGTTATGATTTTGTTTTCAGTCCTGCACCTTTAAATATCTACAAGTCCACTGTCTGCAGAGCTAATTGCCATTTTGTGCTGAATTCAGATGCAGCCGTGTTATAGAGGAGGCACCCACTGTGCTCTCATGGAGGTTTTACTTTGGTTTTCTGTTTTATTAATTTACAAATTAAAGTCAGTCAGACTGAAAGTAAATGGTTGCACTTTTATGCACGGAAAACATAACAATATGCAAAGCAGAGCAATTTAAGAATGGCTTATGTAGAAAATGCTGGAAATGCTGCATTAGCAACTCAGAATGCCAGTGTGTGTGATGAGTGTGTACTCAGTCCTGGGGCTGCCTTTAGTCTGGAGAACTGAAAGTACTGCGGAGGTAGTGAACTACTCATTTTCAGGGTGGAGGCTGAAATGTTGCTTCAAAAAGAGGCAGAGCTTCAGTCAAAAGGAAGGAGGAAGTGGTGAGAGAAGCAGGCTTCTCAGCTTTTTCAAGGATATATACTGCTACTCTTTCTTCCTGGCTCATGTAATGCAACCCAGAGTAGCTGTGCAGTCTGTCAGTATCATTAACAGCACAATACAACAGCGTGTGAGCTCCATCTTTAAATGGCAAGGCAACACAGAGAGCACAAAATCATTTCAATCATTTGTTGGCCGTTTTCTATTTCTTCTGCTAGAACAGTGTGTCCCAAACTGTGAGCCAAGGACGCATGGGGGAGCCACGGATGTTTGAGAAATATTTTTTAAATTGATATTCCTGTTGTTTTTTCTAATTAAGAGACTATTAAACTAGCTTAACAATCACCTACATCTTATCTATGGATCTATGCCGCTGCAGTTGCCAGGGCTGGAAGTCTCTATGTGCCCCCCACACCTGCAGGGGGCCTTCTGCACAGAGACTTCCCACTGGGGGAAGCATTCAGCAGGATGTTTCTTGGCTGAAAGCCCCCTACTGGAGGGCAAAATAGGCTCTCAGTGCCAGCAGCGGCGGTGGCAGACAGGAAAGGGGCTGAGGGAGAGACAGGTACATCTTGTCTATATAATGGAACCGTTTTTACCAAGTGCTAAGCCTACATGTAGCAAAATTTCAGCTGAAGATGGCGATTTTAATCAAATTAAGGAAGAAAAGTAGTCAATGCAATGATAGTCACATTATGTTTGCATTTTCATGTCTCGATATTACTGCAGGAAGTCCACAGCCAAAATGAGTCATTTGTTTTCAAGTATTAGTAAATGTAAGGCTGAGGCCATGGAAACTAAAGGGACATTTAGTAACCAAGCCCCTTGAGTTCGTAAACAAGAGCTGTGATTCTTTTCCCTTTAGAAACAAGGATAATTTAAGCAGAAAAAAAACCCATGTCTAAAGAAGCAACTGTTCCTCAAAAAGCCTTAGAAGCACCATATATTGTTGCCGTGTGAACTGCAAAATGCGAACAAGCACACACCTTTGGTGAGACCCTTCTATTTCCAGCAGCCATAGACGTGTAGACTTAGGACTGAGGAACAAGCGGCCATGGCACTGAAAACCATTCCTATGTCAAACAATACTATTCGTCTTTGCATTGATGACCTTGCAGAAAATGCGCAGGACCAGTTGGTAGAACAAGTTAAGAAGAGTCAGTATTTGGCACTGCAGCTTGATGAATCCACAAGCATAGCATCAGCTTCTGTGTTATATGAGATTTGTCAAAGCAGACAAATAGCTTTTATTTTGCAAAGAAATCCCAACCCAAACAACCAGTGAAGAAATATTCAAGATCCTCAATAAATTCATAGTGGGTGAAGGTCTTAAAGGGGGAACGTGTGGGGGGCTGCACACAGATGGGGAAGCAGCCATAGCAGAAGGAAGAGTGCAGTTGTAGCACATATATAGAAAGTGGCACCAGCAGCAATTTGGACACATTGCATGATTTATCACCAACTTTGGCATCAAAGAAGTTGCATCCTGAAGTACATGAGGCCCTCAACATTGTTTATAAAATTAACAATTTTAAAAAATCCTGGGCAATGAACACAAAGTTTTGTATGCTGTGTGAAGAGACAGGCTCTGTTTCATGGGGAAGTCAGGTGATTTTCACATGGGAAAGTGTTACAACAGGTCTTTGAATTGCATGACAAAAATCAGAATTTTCCTCCTTATGAAAACAGACCTTGCATATTACATGTGTAATGTGGACTTCTAGACTACATTAGCTTGCTAGGTAGATATATTTGGCAAATTGAGTGCACTGAACCTAATACTTCAAGGTTCGAATATCAATATACTATATCTGAAAGATAAAATCAGAGAGATTCATGTAGAAGCTTTGTCTTTGGAAACGCCTCATTGAAAAGGGAGTACTGAGATGTTTCCAGTGTTATTAGATTTTTTTAAAAGCACAGAGTGAAAGTGATCAAAATGCTATTAAAGAAACTTATTTGTCTGAATTGTCTTCCCATTCTGATGAATATTTTCCTGGAGTTAAACATGAATCTCCAGATATCAGATTCAAAATGCCTTAAAATTTCAAATCTAACAAACCAGGAATTTTGGATTTCTTTTAAAGGACAGTACAAAGAACTCAGTGATGAACTATGAAAGTGCTGCTTCCGTTCACTTCCAGTTATTTCTCTGACCAGGTATTCAGCAATGATGTCTGTGGAAACCACAGATAATGTTGATAAATGCAAAGTAATGCACAATGGAAAACAATCCCAAATATACATACAAAATGATGGAATCTAAATTAGCCATTAGCACTTAAGAAAGAGATCTTGGGAATCATTGTGGATAGTTCTCTTAAAAAACATCCACTCGGTGTGCAGCAGTAGTCAAAAAAGCTACCAATGTTAGGAAGCATTAAGAAAGGGATAGATAATAAGATAGACTATATCATAATACCACTATATAAATGCATGGTACACCCACACCTTGAATATTGCATGTAGTTCTGGTCACTCCACCTCAAAAAAGATATATTAGAATTGGAAACTGTACAGAGAAGAGCAACAAAAATTATTAAGGGTATAGAACAGCTTCTGTATGAGGAGAGATTTAAAAAATTGGGACTTTTCCACTTGGAAAAGAGAGGACTAAGAGGAGATTTGATAGAGGTCTATACAATCATGACTGGTATGGAGAAAGTGAATAAGAAAGTGTTATTTACTCCTTCACATAACACAAGAACCAGGGGTCACCCAATGAAATTAACAGGTAGCAGGTTTAACATAAACAAAAGAAAATATTTCTTCATACAACACACAGTCAATCTGTGGAACTCATTGCCAGGGAATGTTGTGAAGGCCAAAACTATAATGGGGTTCAAAACAGAGTTAGATTAGTTCATGGAGGACAGGTTCATCAATGGCTATTAGCCAAGATGGTCAGGGATCCAACCTCATGCTCTGGGTATGTCTAGCCTCTGAATGCCTGAAGCTGGGAGTTGATGACAGGGGATGGATCTCTCGATGATTGCCTGTTTTTTTTATTCTTTCTGAAGTACCTGGCATTGGCCACTATCAGAAGACAGGATAGTGGGCTAGATTGGTCTGACCCAGTATGGCCCTGGTATGTTCTTAACTAAACATACAAATCATTTAAACTTTGAAAATGACTTATGTCTGGCACTATCAGAGGGTCAACCAAATGCTGCGCAACTATGCAGTTCAAACCGGGCCCATTCTTCTTACTAAAATCTTAGGCTGTGTCTGAACACACCCAAAATCCATATTTTCAAATTATATAGTTTAAAAAAAACAGATTAGGTCATAGTATATAATTAAACAAACTATATGTAACCGAATACAATCTCAAAACCATCCGAACTCCAGTGTCCCTCTTGAATCTATGTCCTGAACTCTTATCTAGGTACTGAGGCGGTTTAAAAAAAAAATTATTTGGTGGAGGGGAGCCACCAAGTTTGAAAATATCTGTAAGGGTACGTTTATACTTACCTCCGGGTTCGGCGGTAAGCAATTGATCTTCTGGGATCGATTTATCGCGTCTTGTCTAGACGCGATAAATCGATCCCGGAAGTGCTCGCCGTCGACACCGGTACTCCTGCTCCGTGAGACGAGTACGCGGAGTCGACAGGGGAGCCTGCCTGTTGCGTGTGGACCCGTGGTAAGTACCTTGTAGTTCAAACTAAGATACTTCGACTTCAGCTACGTTATTCACGTAGCTGAAGTTGCGTATCTTAGTTCGAACTGGGGGGTTAGTGTGGACCAGCCCTAAGGAAGCCACAGTACTAAAAAGTTTGGGAACCACAGGTCTAGAAAACATTTCATTCGCTTCACTATCAACACTACAAATAAATACTAGCTAAAGAGGAAGAAGTAAGGGACCATTTTTCGTTCATTTCACAGAATCTGTGGCACATAGGTGTGGATAGATTTCCGTGGTCACAAATGGTTAATAGTCATGTTTGCTGATGTGTGCTGTGCAGCAGTTTATTTTGTGTTGGGAAGAGTTATTTAATGGAAGCTGCTGCCTGACACCCTCTGAACTTCTGACCGCCAGGGTGCTGAGTGAGTTATATGAACTTGCTGAGCAAAAGATAACAGACAGAACTGAGGAGTTTAAAACAATCTCAACAGAGGCAAAAGCTAATTTACCTGCCAGTCATAGGAACGGGATCTTCTGGCTGTCAGACCACAACATTTCCTAAGGATCCCCGCTCTTGTCAGATGTCCTTGTTACTCTATAAATATTTATGCACCAGTAAATGGCTAGGTGGATATTATTTACAGCTTCCATAGCATTTGCAAATAGGACAAAAGTCCCCCCGTTTATTAACATCTTGATTTTACAAAGATTAAAAGTCACTGGAACATTGAACCAGATTTGCTCGGTCACCTTAAATAACCCACATCCGAAATCGAAGCCTAGTACTGAGCCTGTGAATGCTCAGACTTGGAATATTCTTCAGGAGATAAAATGATGCCATTTTGCTCTCACTATATCTCTAATTAGTTCTCCTCCAAGTCTTTCATGAAGGAAAATTATAGCATGCAGAGAAATACACCCTTACAGATGACAGTGTCAATTTTCCTTTCAGTGAGGGGCACAGACTGTCAGCAGCAGGAGGAAAACTGTGCTTTGACTAAAGTGACATCATACTGTTTACCCGGAATGTTCTGGCTCTGAGACCACAGGGAAGAGACACAACTGGTCAAAACAGAAGTCTGCCCTTAGACAATATTTTGAGTCAAAACTGAATTGTATACTGCCAATCTAACAATTTACAATAGCAAATAAAGCTGAATACCCAACTGTAACTCCTCTTCACAGTCGTTCTGTTTAACCCCTATCCAGTTAAAAGACATGTGCACATTTTTGTCATTTGGGATTCTTTGATGCAGTGGGTTGAAAAAAATACCGCTGCTGAGTATCACCTTTTAAGGGGCTCATTCCTGCATTCCTTTTAGCCCCAAGCTCCCCATGGCTCTAACTCATTTTGCAAAACACCTGAACTCCAAAATGGTGTAGCAATAAACACTTCTTAACATCTAGACAGATCCATGCTTAATTTAATACAACACAATTCTGTGAAGTAAGCTTCACTGTTTTCCTGTCCATCTGGTCCGCCTACCAAAGGTTTCTTGATAAGAAGTGGCAATTTGACCTTGAATGAGAAATGTGCACTCTGACCCCCGTCTAGCAAAACACTTATGCTCATAACCTTAAGCCCTTTGATTTCAAAGGGACTTCTTATGTGCTTAAAGTTAGGCATATACATAAGTGTTTTGTTGGATGAGAGCTTCTCCTAAAGAGTCTGTCTAAATTAGATTTTTTGCTCCCCTTTTAACTTGAGTTAATTGATTGCCTGGTAATACACATTTTGGGAATGCTATACTAGACATTCCACAAATGTTTATTCTACAACAGAAACCTTTGTGGCAGAGTCCTGAGGTTAAAACACAAATGTTTATGGAGTGTGTCACATTTTGGGGGGCAACCCAGACCGGTGAGAGGTTGTTTCACTGCTTGTCCTGTGACCCTGAGTGCCTTAAAATGCTCTGCTGCTGTAGCTCCCTGTCTGGACGCTCCGAGACAGCTACAAGTGTCTGTGATAAGCAGCCCTGGTCCAGCAACCTGCTTGTTACACTACAGCCACACTCTGGTCTCCACCAACCTTGGTTACTGCTAGTCAAGTGACCCCAACACAACTCCAGTCCTGAATTTCCTCAAAACTATCTGCCCTGAAGTGTCCAGCCCTCTGTAGGAACACTTAGGAAAGTAGTAAGGTCCATTGCTCCTTTAAAGAGACAAAAACACAGCGGTTTGTTGCTTTAACTTTAATTAACAATCACTTCAACAATCACAGCACGGGGTTAGTTTAGATTAAAAGTAAAACAAGTTTATTAACAGAAAGAGAGGGGATTTTAAGTGAGTTCAACTGTAAAGGATAAAATCAGAAATGGTTAGAAGCAAATAAAAGTGAAAAACACTGTCTAGTGACTAAGCCTTAACAAAAACTACAGTCTTGGTTTAAAGTAAGATTCTTATCACACCTCCTTCCAGCAAGATTGCTGGCCACTCCTTTGGTCAGGGGATCCCACGAAGTCCAAAGTCCTCGCTTCCTTTGTCTTCTTAGGCAAAAGATAACTTGGAATTCTTAGCTCCTCTTTTATAGTCCAGAGAACTTTTGAAATGCATCCTTCTTGGAGTCCAGTGATCCCGCTGTGAGGAAACGTGCCATGGAGTCTGATGGAGAAGGTTCCATGCTGCTTTCTTTTTTCCCTGCTGGTGCTTTCTACTATGCAAATTGATCTGTCCCTTCAGCCTCCACTATGCCAATAAATGGTCACTTGACTGTGATAGCCAGTTGTCCTCACCTGCACTTGGATGGAGGCATTGGCCTTTCCTTTGTCTGGAAAAAAACTGTTTACCCACTTCCCAGATGTGTCTGCTTCAAAACACAATTTAATCCCACATTTTCTTCACATTTGTACCGTCTGTTGCTGTTGAGCGTTTACCATACATACAGCATGCAAGAATATTAAGTCTAATGTCAGTACCGGGCAAATTAGTGGAAACAATAGTAAAGAATAAAATTGTCAGACACATAGAAGAACAAATTGTTGGGCAAAAGTCAATATGGTTTCTGTAAAGGGAAATCGTGTCTTACTAATCTATTAGAGTTCTTTGAAGGGGTCAAACAACATGTGGACAAGGGGGATACAGTGGACATAGTGTACTTAGATTTCCAGAAAGCCTTTGACAAGGTCCCTCACCAAAGGCTCTTATGTAAATTAAGTTGTCCTGGGATAAGAGGGAAGATCCTTTCATGGATTGAGAACTGGTTAAAAGACAGGGGAAAAAGGGTAGGAATAAATCGTAAATTTTCAGAATGGAGAGGGGTAACTAGTGATGTTCCCCAAGGGTCGGTCCTAGGACCAATCCTATTCAACTTATTCATAAACGATCTGGAGAAAGGGGTAAACAGTGAGGTGGCAAAGTTTGCAGATGATACTAAACTGCTCAAGATAGTTAAGACCAAAGCAGACTGTGAAGAACTTCAAAGCGATCTCACAAAACTAAGTGATTGGGCAACAAAATGGCAAAAAGAAATTTAATGTAGATAAATGTAAAGTAATGCACACTGGAAAAAATAACCCCAACTATACATACAATATGATGGGGGCTAATTTAGCTACAATTAATCGGGAAAGAGACCTTGGAGTCATCATGGATAGTTCTCTGAAGACATCCACGCAGTGTGCAGCAGCAGTCAAAAAAGCAAACAGGATGTTAGGAATCATTAAAAAAGGGATAGAGAATAAGACTGAGAATATCTTATTGCCCTTATATAAATCCATGGTATGCCCACATCTTGAATACTGCATACAGATGTGGTCTCCTCATGTCAAAAAAGACATACTGGCATTAGAAAAGGTTCAGAGAAGGGTAACTAAAGTGATTAGGTGTTTGGAATGGGTCCCTTATGAGGAGAGATTAAAGAAGCTAGGACTTTTCAGCTTGGAAAAGAGGAGACTAAGGGGGGATATGATAGAGGTATATAAAATCATGAGTGGTGTAGAGAAAGTGAATAAGGAAAAGTTATTTACTTGTTCCCATAATATAAGAAATAGGGGCCACCAAATGAAATTAATGGGCAGCAGGTTTAAAACAAATAAAAGGAAGTTCTTCTTCACACAGCGCACAGTCAACATGTGGAACTCCTTGACTGAGGAGGTTGTGAAGGCTAGGACTATAACAGGGTTTAAAAGAGAACTGGATAAATTCATGGAGGTTAAGTCCATTAATGGCTATTAGCCACGATGGGAAAGGAATGGTGTCCCTAGCCTCTGTATGTCAGAGGATGGAGATGGATGGCAGGAGAGAGATCACTTGATCATTACCTATTAGGTTTACCCCCTCTGGGGCACCTGGCATTGGCCACTGTTGGCAGACAGGATATTGGGCTGGATAGACCTTTGGCCTGACCCAGTATGGCCATTCTTAGGATCAGTGTATTATTGGTTTTCCAATGATACTTTAGATGATATCTATTGGATATAGATTATGACATACATGAATTGGGGTACACTGAACTGGTCAGGTGAGCTGCAACTCACTACCTGATACCAGTGAACCCCTTGTCCTCTGGCACTGGGATGCTCTTAGGGTCACAGAATGTCTAGATTAGAACTTCCAAAAGCAAATGTTAAAGGGAGGTAATTGGCAATACATTAAATTTGAGTTAGAAGAAGGTCACAAATTCTATCCTAGAGATAGCCACAGAAATTGTGATGGATATTTTTTTCCTTGTACACATATAAAGCCTGTGTTCTACCTAGGAACATGTTTCCCCTTCTCACTTCATCCTTATTATGAAGGACATAAAAAGGAGGAGTATAAAAATATTGCTTAGGCATGCAGGAGTGAAATCAGGAAGGCCAAATCACACTTGGAGTTGCAGCTAGCAAGAGATGTTAAGAGTAACAAGAAGGGTTTCTTCAGGTATGTTAGCAACAAGAAGAAAGTCAAGGAAAGTGTGGGCCCCTTACTGAATGAGGGAGGCAACCTAGTAACAGAGGATGTGGAAAAAACTAATGTACTCAATGATTTTTTGCCTCTGTCTTCACGAACAAGGTCAGCTCCCAGACTGCTGCACTGGGCAGCACAGTATGGGGAGAAGGTGACCAGCCCTCTGTGGAGAAAGAAGTGGTTCGGGGCTATTTAGAAAAACTGGACGAGCACAAGTCCATGGGGCCGGATGCGCTGCATCCGAGGGTGCTAAAGGAGTTGGCGGATGTGATTGCAGAGCCATTGGCCATGATCTTTGAAAACTCATGGCGATCGGGGGAGGTCCCGGATGACTGGAAAAAGGCTAATGTAGTGCCCACCTTTAAAAAAGGGAAGAAGGAGGATCCGGGGAACTACAGGCCAGTCAGCCTCACCTCAGTCCCTGGAAAAATCATGGAGCAGGTCCTCAAGGAATCAATTCTGAAGCACTTAGAGGAGAGGAAACTGATCAGGAACAGTCAGCATGGATTCACCAAGGGGAAGTCGTGCCTGACTAACCTAATTGCCTTCTGTGAGGAGATAACTGACTCTGTGGATGAGGGGAAAGCAGTGGATGTGTTATTCCTTGACTTTAGCAAAGCTTTTGATACAGTCTCCCACAGTATACTTGCCGGCAAGTTAAAGAAGTATGGGCTGGATGAATGGACTATAAGGTGGATAGAAAGCTGGCTAGATCGTCGGGCTCAAGGGGTAGTAATCAACGGCTCCATGTTTAATTGGCAGCCGGTTTCAAGTGGAGTGCCCCAGGGGTCGGTCCTGGGGCCGATTTTGTTCAATATCTTCATTAATGATCTGGAGGATGGCGTGGACTGCACCCTCAGCAAGTTTGCAGATGACATTAAACTGGGAGGAGTGGTAGATATGCTGGAGGGTAGGGATAGGATACAGAGGGACCTAGACAAATTAGAGGATTGGGCCAAAAAAAACCTGATGAGGTTCAACAAGGACAAGTGCAGAGTCCTGCACTTAGGACGGAAGAATCCCATGCACTGCTACAGACTAGGGACTGAATGGCTAGGAAGCAGTTCTGCAGAAAAGGACCTAGGGGTTACAGTGGATGAGAAGCTGGATATGAGTCAAGAGTGTGCCCTTGTTGCCAAGAAGGCTAACGGCATTTTGGGCTGTATAAGTAGGGGCATTGCCAGCAGATCGAGGGACGTGATTATTCCCCTTTATTCAACATTGGTGAGGCCTCATCTGGAGTACTGTGTCCAGTTTTGGGCCCCACACTACAAGAAGGATGTGGAAAAATTGGAAAGAGTCCAGCGGAGGGCAACAAAAATGATTAGGGGGCTGGAGCACATGACTTATGAGGAGAGGCTGAGGGAACTGGGATTGTTTAGTCTGCAGAAGAGAAGAATGAGGGGGGATTTGATAGCTGCTTTCAACTACCTGAAAGGCGGTTCCAAAGAGGATGGATCTAGACTGTTCTCAGTGGTACCTGATGACAGAACAAGGAGTAATGGTCTCAAGTTGCAGTTGGGGAGGTTTAAGTTGGATATTAGGAAAAACCTTTTCACTAGGAGGGTGGTGAAGCACTGGAATGCGTTACCTAGGGAGGTGGTGGAATCTCCTTCCTTAGAGGTTTTTAAGGTCAGGCTTGACAAAGCCCTGGCTGGGATGATTTAGTTGGGAATTGGTCCTGCTTTGAGCAGGGGGTTGGACTAGATGACCTCCTGAGGTCCCTTCCAACCCTGATATTCTGTGATTCTATGACATGGTGAGAATAATATTGGAGTCTCCAATAACCTGCATTTCTTCATACTCTGATGATAATGAGGTGTAGATTTTGTTGTACAGCTCTCTCTCATCTTCTAGAGCAACCAATCACCTCATCATGCAAAAATGACTCAGATGGGGGGGGAGGGAGAACACTGCATCTGTGTCACATTGCAGCTCCCACAGCTTCAGGCATTGCTCAGAATCTGCAAAAACAATCTTGGTTCAGAGCTTGTCCTAGCATTTTAACTATCCTAACCAGAAGTGATTGCTGTTATTTTGCACAAAAACTGTTTACTCCCACTTAGACTACTATGCATCATGTTCAGACAACTGCAAGCCATTTCTAGAGGGCTTTAACTCATGTTAGAAACTGATGGGAAAGGAGACATCATATAAGCGATCCTATAAAAGAAGAAAAGTAGCTATCATCAAAGCACAGCCAGAAATATCAAAAAAGGGAAGTGTCCAGGAATTCTCAGATTTAATGAACAAGAGAAATAGATGAGTGAACAGTTATATAGTGTGTGTGTATATATATATGTGTGTGTGTGTACTGGAATGCTACTGTAGTTGCAACAGTCCTCTTAAGCTTTGCTGTGATAAAGTCAATTATCTTGCACTGACTTCTGTTGCAAATTCTTCCCTTCGTTTGGAATGTATAACTCAAATGGTAGGCAATTATCAATGCTCTGATGACCAGATATACTACCAAAATGTATTTAATAAGAATAAGAATAATGAGGGCTGTACTGATATTGTAACTACTGTATTTCCAAAGTTAATGATCACGCAGTTGCATTCCAAACTAGTAGGTCATGTACAAATTCTGGGCTTGCAGGAAGAGTTTAAGTACATCAAGATGAGAGGTGAAGCTTTGGTGATGGGTTATAAACTTATATGACAAAACAGTATGGCATCATCTTCTGGTGATGGGATGCACCATGGAAAGAGAGCATAGGGACAAGAGAAGGTATGTAACTGAAAGGTGGACCCATCCCCACTGAGGCATCTAGTCAGCTAAACAACAGCATATATATAGGAGTGCATGCACACAATGTCAGGAGTTTGGAAGGCCGGGGAAGTAAATCCCTGATTGTCCCCATCCCTATTGCTCCTCTAGAATGTTGTCCTCTAGACCTGACTAGGAAGGAAAGTCCATCTTGATGTAAATACAACAGTTAAACATAGTGGAGCTGGGGATCCTTCCCCTGAAAACTTTTTGAAATCAAATTTCTTGCATTTTAGAAGATCTTAATATAGGGCTCAATCCTTCACCACTGAAGTGCTGGGGAGTTTCACCACTGAGGTCACTGGCCTCAGGGACTAGACCTATAGTTCAGAAGAAAGCTTATGTGGAAGGAAAAATGTTGTTTTTTCTAGTATTCAACTGTAATTTGCCACAAGCAAGTTTTGCACCAAAGCCACCAAAACTGGCTGGCCCCACCATATAAACCCAAAGCAGGCTATCCCCTCTCCTACCCATTCATATGGGATACTATACACATCTCCCATCTAAACCCAGGTCTCTCAAGTCCCCATCATCTGCATGTGTGTGTGCGCGTGCACACACACCCCCCATCTGTATCAACCCCTAATGCATATTTTATTGCAATATCTTAGCACTGGATTTTCTATAGAATAATTTAACTTTTGACTCGTTTCCCAATTTTTTCTGGTCTTCCTCCTAAACTCGACTATTCTCCTTGTATGTTTGCCTCGTTTTCCTTTTTCAGTTTTTTCCCCTGTGGATTAACCTTTGTTCCCCTTCTGTGGTGGGGCGAGTGCCCCACTCCCATGTGAGAGGGGGGCTAGAGTAGGCCAGAGAGGCTGCGCGGGCCGGCAGCCAATCAGGAAAGGGCTTACTGTGGGCCAATCAGGGCTGAGATTGGAGACAACCAATCAGGGCTCAGCTTGGCCCTATATAAAGGCTGCCCAGAAGAGCAGCAGGCAGTCTGTCCCAGGCCTTTGACAGGGGAAGGTCTGTCTCCAGAAGTGGGAGACTAGCACCTGGGACAGTGCAGTGCTGGGCAAGCCTGGGGGAGCAGAAGGGACCTCCCGCCCGGTGTCTGCCAGGCTGCAGGCCCTGAGGGGAAGGGCTTAGCTGGTGCGAGGGGCCAAAGGGGAAGCGGCCCAGGGATGTGGACAGACGGAGGGAGAGAAGGAGGGCAGGACGGCTGCCACTAGAGGGTCCCTGGGTTGGGACCCAGAGTGGTGGGTGGGCCTGGGTCCCCCCCTTGCCTTACACCTGGCTGACGGGAGTGGCCGTCTTGGCTGCACCAACCCCCTACCAAAAGGGGTGTGACTTTGGAGGAGCAGTTGCCCACATTGGCCGGGGCACAGAGGGACAGCGGATTTACACCCCCCCGCGGAAGGGGGCGAGAATGGACTAAGGGCACTGCTGGAGGGCAGTGGCTCGAAAAGGATGCCGCGAGCTGGTGAGCGACGTGGGCTCAGATGCCAACCGAGGGCGAGACGATGGATGGGATGCCACCAGGAGGGGGTTGCTCCACTGGACAGAGCTAATTCCCAGAGACAACCAGCAGGAGGCACCAGGTGGTGAGTCCCAACCTGTCACACCTTCCAATATCTAAAGCACTCACTTCTTTGTCCCCCTTCTCTCTATTTTTCTCCTTCCCCTTATTCTCTCAATGTTTCCTCCTCTCCATCCGCTTCCAGCCTTCCTCACTCTCTCTCATCTGCTCCAGTATTCTTCTCTGTACAGCTCCTAAATTCACTCATCCCCATGTACTCCATCTTCTTCTCCTCTCTCCCTAAAGGGAAGGGAGAAATCTTCATGTATAAGAGGCAGATAGTTTCTGAAGCTCCTTCACTAGAAGAGAGAAGAAGGGCCTGTGTACATGGTGAGTTAGTGTATGACAAGCCAGAGTGTGAATCTACAGCACACTAGCTTTCTGAGCACTAACTCACTGTGTGGTCTGCCCTACAGCACACTGAAAGTTCTGTAGTGCACTTTGACATAATCCTGCTTGAAACAGGAGTATATCAAAGTGCACTACAGAACTTTCAGTGCCCTGTAACGGAGTCCACATGGTGAGTGAGTTCACAGCAAGCTAGCCTGCTGTAATTCACACCCTGGGTTGTCATACACTAACTTGCTGTGTAGACAAGCCCAAGGAGATGGCTCCTACTGGTAGGAAGACTGGGAACCCAAATAACTTCCTAGCCAAGCACCAGCTCCTCTGGCTGCTCCCATTTCACATTTTCCTTCCTGGTGAATCCTCATTTTACCAGAAATGGAGGAGGTGGGAAGAGGTAGTGTTTTCTCACTGGTTTTAGAACATCTCCTTACTCTAACCCCTGCTGATATTGGTTATAACGAGTTCAGGGCATTAAATTATCCAAATGAATTGTACATTAACTCATTATGACCAAATTCTGGAGACTAATTGAAAAGTCCTATAGACAGAGTGTGTGTGTTTAGGCAGTCCTTAAACACTGCTAAAGGTTTCATGTCAGGGGAACATGACTTTATACCACCATTAATCTAAAACCAGGTCATGTGCAACTGTGAAATTTACAATGCAGGGAGCTGTCATATCAGGAAGTTTCTTGTGCCTGCCCCAGTTTTTCCTAGGTGGGTCAATAATTGCACCTCAGTCACACAGGTTTTTTAAGACTTGCTAGGTGGTGGCATTGTTGTATTTGGGATCATTTTAGAGTTGAGGCTAATTAGGAAAACGACAACTGTTTATTACTGTATAACTCAAATACACAATGAATATACTATATTAACTAAAGAATTAATTAAATCAATTCTTCAGTTCTTCCTTAGACAAAACTCCCTTTGACTTAATGGTAAGGATTGAGCACAGATGGCAGAATTTAGTCTGTGGCTTTACAGAGAATTCCACTGTCAGCTGGAGATAGTAGTAACACACTCCATGACCGGGATGGGTCTGCACCAAACTGGGAAGTCCATTTTGTATTGTAACTTCCCTTTTGTGCTATCTGCTCAATCTGTGTGACAAAGTGGGAATTGTGTGTAATATTTTTATTATTCCTATGCATGCTTCTATTCCCCTATGTACTTTGCATTGCTATCCAGTGGGTGCAAAAGAGTTAAAAAGTTGCTCTTGTGGGAGAGAAGGGGACCTGAGGTTTGTGCCACATAACTGTCTGGGGTGGGATGAATAGGTCATTAAAGGACTTGCTGGAACCAGCTCATATCAATGGAGGAGACAAGGGGAGACCCAACATCTTAACAATTGACACCTATCCATGGGAATCTCCAGCAGGTGGAACATGTGAACTCAGCCTGGGTCTGCTGGAGTTGGACAATGGACTAAAAGGTATCAGGTGGTAGGGATAAGAGTTAGCTTTTGGACAGACTTAGCAGCTCTCCTCTGGAACTGACCGAGAGATGCCTGCCTGGTGTCACTGCAAATACTTGTTGAGGTGCATCGGTCCCTGAAGACTGTAAAAGTCTCTGATCAGGAGTCTCTCAGTTGGACTTATGGACAGAGCTCATGGTGTAAGACAGGAGTGCTGGAGTCCAGAAGCTCAGTCTCAGCGATGTGGAGGCCACATGGCCTCCTCTTTAGGAAAAGTGGGACCTGCCTTGGCCGTTTGCCACACAAAAGGGGTTCCTCCAACGGGCTGTTTAAAAGCTGGGGCATAGCACCGACAATGACAATGGATCCATGATAATGTGTATAGTCTTGCCCAGTGTGGAGCTATTATGACCGATTCCAGACAGCTACTCTGCCCAAGAAAGATGCTTGATGTCGCATTGAAGGACGATGACTAAGAAGCCATCAAAGAGCAGTTCTGAATGTCTCTCAATGGCTGACCCAGCCCCATGGAACAATGGATTTTCTACAGAGTGGTGTCAGCATGGCTGGTAGATCCGCAGCTTCTCAGCCATGGTCCATGGCAGAAGGAGAGAGACTGTATTTAAGGAGAGGTGTGCCTATGAGCAGGGGAACAGAATCTCACCAGATGGATGCAGGATGCATAGGAGAGAGAGAGAAGGCAGGAGGGGTTTTACTCAGCCTGAAACACTGAGAAACCTCAGCTTCACAGAAGGGGTGAGCTCAGATTAGGGGAGTCTCAGGAGTTTTTTTATTTTGTAAAGATCGGTAACTCTCTAGTACTTTTAAGAATAAAATGACCCTGCTTAAAAAATTCCTTTGCTGAACCTGCTTTCCTGCTGTGTTGTCCCCTAAGAAGTTAAAGTAGAAGCCCAGAGTGACCAAGGCCTAGGTGGAACTCTGAGGGAGTGTATAAGTCATTGGGAGGGGACCTCAGGAAGTCCCTGCAACTGGATCAATTTGCGACAGACTGGTGACAGTACAGAGGGCCAGGTTGTGATACACACAGCCAATGAAACATAGAAAACTGGGCACCTCACACCACCAGACTGATCAGCCAGTGTAACTTCACTGAAGCTAATGGAGCTTGTGCCAGTTTCCACCACCTGAGGATCCTAGCTCAGTTTTCTATCTGCCAGAGGATCTGGAGGGTGAAAGCAATCTACTTTTGCTACACTACGTTGCATAGTCCCGAAGACTCCAGATCTGGGAGCCCCTTGTTAAAATGCTTCCTCCAAGTTGCCGAAAATATATCCCTCATAAAAAATATATGCAAAGAGTACATTTTCTTGCTTTTGGACTGGACAAAACTGCACTAAATGCCACATTTGTCAAACATGTGCGTCTGTGTCCAAAAATAATATATATGGTGACACAGAAGTCACAAGTAGGCAAGGGATCTATAAAGTCTACATTTATTCCAGCACATATGAGATAAAGCATGACCAATAGCACAAAGTATTCTTGGAGTAGAGTACATACTATATACAAATCTTAAACTGAGTTATCCTAGTCAAATTGAAAATAGAATAGCATCTGACGAAATGCCAAGAAGGAAATGCACCAGAATGAGAAGGGTGGATACTCAGATCTATTTTCTGGATATGGAATTTCAAGCATTGCTTCTTCCACAAGCAACTGGAAGTACAAGTAATAAAGCCTTTGTCATGCAATTAGGGCTTGATTCTTCAAGATGGGGAGCACTTTTTAAGGTGTTGAGGGTGCTCAGCACCTCATAGGATCAAACCCATATTGAATACACAAGCTTCAGCAACAGTGTGCCTCCATCTTTAAAAAAACTAGCACGAAAATAAAGCTGCAGAATTGGATGCTCTGAAATTAGATTTCAGTTTTCATGTTCTAAGGTGATATGTAACAACAAAACTAAGGACTAACATGATTTTTTTTTTAAATAAAAAAATGGGCTAAATGGAAAAAAAAAACTCCGTCAAAGACTTGAAACAGACCTTAAATGTGTACAGCATTCCTGAATATAGCAAAAGCCATTTTATGCTTTATTACTATGCAACCGATAAATAGTAGGAGCTGCAAAGAATATGCTGATGAAGCACAGAACTCCCAATTTATCAGCCGCACTTTGTATTTCCCTTGTATTATGTTCAGAAGATAAGAATGTAGTAACCAGATGTCACAAAGGCTTCAGGTTAATAATGATGATTATATAGTGCATTGAAAATACCAGAAGACTGAACATCCATATAGTTATTTCCAGGGTAATACACGCATCTTATTTTCAGCAGAGTTCAGAAGATCGCCAAGAAATAGAAAGCCATTAGTTAGTTGTGAAGTAGTGAGCATTATAAAGAGACAATGAGCTAGAGCAGACAAAAGGAAGCAGCACTGTCTCTTGGACTATTACCTTCCACTTAGCCTTTCTTGTTGGCTTGGACAGGAAGGATGCAGTACTTGTACTCAGACTGTTCCTAAGAGGAGGAGCAGAAGAGAGAATCATTTTTCCATGCTGTTCTTGAAAGCTTTGATATGAAAGGCACCGATATTGAGAACAATGGCAAAGCTAGTTCAGAGTTGACATTTCATATTATTTATTAGTCACACTAATGAAAAATTACAGGCTGAAATTACAGGCTCTCTTAATTGAGATTTCTTTTTCTGGTATAACAGAGAGTGCTCCTTCAGACTTCCTTTCTCTTCTCATTTCCTCCCATCTTCCTACCCACCCATAAAATATGACTCAGTCAAAAGGAACATGGCTTTGAAACGAGTCGAGCCGACTGAATGTTTTCTGACAGAACAGTTTTCTGTCAGAAAACAAAGATTTGATGGAACTGAAACATGCTGTGAGCGCATGTCCATTCCATCAAAAAACGTTCGGTGGAAACCAGACAAGCAGGCTGGACGTTTCCTGCCCGCTGGCCCCTTCCTCCCGACTCTTCAGGGTTCCAGGCTGTTCAGCAGCCTGCCTGGCACTCTGCCGAGGAGCTGGAAATCCCCCCCCCCCCCCCGGGCTCCTAAATTTTCCATCTACCCGGCTTCTCCTGGGCTCCCAGAGCTCCCTAGCTGGCAGGGCCGGCTCTAGGCACCAGCAAAGCAAGCAGTTGCTTGGGGCGGCAAGTTTGCAGGGGTGCAAGAATCCAGCATGGGAGCTGAGAACCAACAGGGGGCCCTCCCTGGGAGCTGTAGTTCCTTGGTTAGCTCCCTGCCTATAGAGCCAGCCCTGGGGCAGGGAAAGAACTACACTTCCCAGCAGTCCCTCGGCCGCAATTAACAGGAAAGGGAGGGGGAAGGAGTGTGGAACTGAAACCTCATGCTGCAGCTTGCTGTGAATGGTAGGGACAGAGCCAGCTCTAGGTTTTTTGCCGCCCCCCCACCCCAGCCCTGGGCTCCCCCCGCACCCCCGTGTTGCCCCAGCCCTGGACTCTCCCCCGCCCACACCCCCTGCTGCCCCAGCTCTGGCACCCCCCTGCTGCCCCAGCCCTGGGCTCTCCCCCCCACCCGCATCTCCTGCCACCCCAGCCCTGGGCTCTCCCCCAAAGAAAGAATTGGGTGGACTAAATGGACAGTGCACCTCTCTATCTGAAGCCTAGCAAGGGAGGTACATGGATCCTACTCACACTTAAAATGAAAAGTAAGGGAGGGGAGGCTCTACTAGGACCTGGGCAGCTTTAGATACAGTACCAGGCACATAGGAGGATTTCCACTTCTGAGCCATGGAAGCAGAAATTGACTTTTCTTTTCCAGATTTAGCTAATATTCAGAAAGGGAATCTAGCACCTGCCTTCCAGATTTGAACACCCTCAAAATTCAGGAGTGCTCAAGCTCAATTTGGGCAGCTGTTACTTCATTTCTCCCAAATCAAATATACTGATCCACTATAACTTGCTGTAGAAAAAGTAGAATAAATTGAGCAAGAAATGCTTCCCAGTGGTTATTAGGACTGGAATTGCTATTTTCAACAGCCATTGCACTTTTTTTTTTTAAGTTTTATTTGTTTAAAAGGAAGACAGTGATATTGCACTGGCAAATTCCCCATAGAAACAAAGAGAGGAACAAAAGAATAATAAAGGCACCTCAACTTTTCCTCATTTATGTAGGACAGTCTTATAATATGCATCCAGATATCCTCCAATCACACAAGCTGAAAATTGTTCTACTTTACTGCAGTTCTGTAACCAATCCTGTCTGTGTTCTGTGCACATCCAAAATTCCTGCTGAATGACCCACCCTGGGAGCGAGTTACCAGCGACCCAGGGCTGGGGCTGCAGGAGGGTGCAGTTGGCGGGTGGGGGGAGAGAGAGCCCTGGGCTGGGGGGTGAGGGGGGGCAGCCAAAATTTTTTTTGCTTGGGGCAGCAAAAAACCTAGAGCCGGCCCTGCTAGCTGGGCTGCTGCTTGGGCTCACAGGCTCTTTGGAAGCACACCTGGCTTCCTGGTTAGTGGGATCCCAGGTCCCCAGCAGCCCACCAGGTGTTCTGATTCTGAACAAAATATTTTTTCAAAAGTTTTTAGGTTTTTTTGAGGAATAAAATTTCCTGTTCCCAACAGCTCTAGACATTAGCCACTAAAGTCAGGGATTTGTACAGTCAGTTTCTAAAACAAACTTCTGATGTCACATAGACTGATCCCTTAAAGGATCAATTTGCTACAAATAAAGTGACCAGCTTTGGCAAAACTAAGCTTGCACAAAGCAATAGAAGTTACAAATAGCCCAACTCTGCTCTCAGCCATGGGGGCACCTTTTACTATGTATCTTGTAAAGTCCACTGGTGTCCATGCTTAAGAGTGCCCATTGTCCCCCAACATACAGTAACCAATTTTCAAAGGAAATCTGATTTCCATTTGTGTGCAAAAACTGCACAGACACAACCCATGGGAACAAAAATGACAAAAGGTACACGTGTAAAAGTCATTATCCTGTGGATCAGATCCTCAGCTACTGTCAATTAGCATAGCTTCGTTGAAGACAATTCAGTGGAGTTTTGTCCCTGAAGATCTTGCCCTATATTTGGAACGATATCTAATTCTGCAGTACATTAGCATTTACCTAAAGGTTTATAGTTCCAAGTGGCATTCCCTAGCTGTAAGAATTAGAAACTGGCATATTTTCTCGCAACCACTTCTGAGCTCTAGCACTCCTGGTACCTCAGTGATTTTTACTCATACACACAGTCCTACAGGATAATAGAATGTGGTTTATGAAACACCAAGAACCCAGTACCTGCACTTACTTCAATACTGATAGTTCAGGTATTGGGCAGGCAAACAGAAGCCATCACAGTTATATTTTCAAAGCTTATAGCACAATTGTATTTGTGAAACTCCCATTGGCTAATGGGATTTATAAGGCTAAAACCCAACAATACGGGTCAAGTTCATCCCTCCACTGAAGTGAAAGGAGTTACACCAGGGAACAGTTTGGCACACAGTTTTAAAATGCAAGAATATTGGCTCAGCCATACCTCCTATTCAGCTTTTGACATTGGAATGATTTAGATTAAATGAGGATACATTGGCCAGTACACCAGGAGTTGAGTAGAAGGAAAGTTTAGGGCCACATTTTTAAAAAAAAGCAGGCCAGTTGCTGGCAGAAAAGCTACAAGTGTGTATGCGCAACTGTCAAGGCTGTATCCCCACTTTGAACCTTAGGGTACAAATGTAGGGGCCTGCATAAAAACTTCTAAGCTTATCTACCAGCTTAGCTTTGGTCCGCTGCCACCATCACAAGAATTCCCTCCCTGGGAAGCCTTGAGAAACCTTTCACCAATTCCCTGGTGAACACAGATCCAAACCCCCTTGGATCTAAAACAAGGAGAAATCAATCTGGTTCTTAAAAAAGAAGGCTTTTAATTAAAGAAAAAGGTAAAAATCATCTCTGTAAAATCAGTATGGAGAATAACTTTACAGGGTAATCAAACTTAAAGAGCTCAGAGGACCCCCCTCTGTCTTAGGTTCAAAGTACAGCAAACAAAGATACACACTCTGGTAAAAAGGTACATTTACAAGTTGAGAAAACAAAGTAAATCTAAGACGCCTTGCCTGTCTTTTACTTACTAGTTTGAAATAGGAGAGACTTGTTTAGAAAGATGGGGAGAACCGGGATTGATGTCTGGTCCCTCTCAGTCCCAAGAGCGAACCACCCCTTAAAACAAAGAGCACACACAAAAGCCTTTCCCCCCCCAAGATTTGAAAGTATCTTGCCCCCTTATTGGTCCTTCGGGTCAGGTGTCAGCCAGGTTACCCGAGCCTCTTAACCCTTTACAGGTAAAAGGATTTGGAGTCTCTGTACACAGAGAGCTGTTACCCTTCCCTTTATAGTTATGACAGCAACACAGGATACAAGAGGGTCCTAAATGGGCACAGCACTTTCAAAAGTGGCTGGGGATCTGTAGAGAGATTAGCCGGGGCTCGTCTCTCTCTGGAGCGGCGGGGACCCCCACCGCCTCACTAAGTTCAGGAGGAGGCCTAGCAGGGAATTAGTCCAGCCACAGGAGTCTTCCTCCACGGCCTTTGTGAGGGCAGAAATAAACACAGTTAGTCGTAAGTCCAGGCCCTAGGTCAGGGCGGAGCAATGGTGAGTCAAGGGCTCAGGCCCTCAGACCGGGGGCTGAGCAACAACAGTATATCCACAGGGAGCCTAGGTCTGAAGGCCTGGGAGAGGAGGAGACTGCCACCCACGAGTTGGGTGGCAGGGGGGACACAGGCTCTCCCACTCCACTGTGTCCCAGCCCGCGGCCCTAGCAGCAGCAGAAGACCCGCTGCTTTGTCAGTGGGGATCCTGGCTGCAACACACTGACATGGGCTGTGGGTGTGCTGCAGCCAGACTAGGGTCGGCTGCCCCCAGGCTACTTCCACACTCCCCTTCTTGAGGTACCTGGGTCAGGGTGGTGTCCTCACGGGGGTCCAGCACCATGGGTTGCTCGGGATTGCTGGCGCAGGGCAGGCTCGGCAACTTCTCTGGGTAGCAGGCCTGGGGCAGGCT
>NW_020664368.1:391223-410716 GCF_002925995.2 Terrapene triunguis
GGCAGGCTTGGCAACTTCTCTGGGTAGCAGGCCTGGGGCAGGCTTGGCAACTCCTCCAGGTAGCTGGCCCGGGACAGGCCCAGCCAGCCCTTGGGTCCGCTGCAGGTCGCTGGGGTTTCCCAACTCAGAGGTAGGCCGGGGGTGTCTGGCTTCCCCGGCAGCTGCCCTCCCCAGTGAGCTCTGGGGTCGGGCCTTTATGCTTCCTGTGCCACGCCTGACCCTCTGGGGGGCAGGCTCACAGGGCTTCCTGGCTCCACCCACTTTGGTGTCCAGAGAGGCTCATCTCTCCCTGGGGCGGCAGAGACCCACACCACCTCACTACAGGATCCATGACTAAATTGCTGTGGACTGATTGTGTGTACCAGCCTGTGGATGTGGGAAATTAGAGAAGTGTGTATTTAAGATTTCCAAAGCAGAGCCGCTATTACATAGCAATGGACTTCATTGTTTAACCATGATCTTTTCACATGGACAGCAATGAGCTCCGTCAGAAATAGTTTACAGTCCATTCTCAGCTAGCTGTTCAATCAGTCTCTCCCCTACAAAAGTCAGCTCCTTGTCATAAGACAGAACACAAGGACAAAGATATATCACTCGACAATTGGGTGTCAGGTGGGCGCCTAGTAACTATAACCACAAAGAAGAGACTGTTCAACCTGTTTGCTATGATCAGCAGGTGACCCAGGCAATTGCCTGGGGTGTCAGGCTTGGGGGGTGCCTGGCTCAGGGGACTGTTTTTGTTGTTAGTGACAAAAGGGAAAATAGAATGTTTGAAGTAAAATGTTTCAGGTATCCTGTATGTGGATTAATTTTTACTAACCTCCTAGAATATTCTGGACCTTTGTAGAATCTTATGCCATCTTCCGGACTTTGTGAGGACTACATTTTCCTTGAACTTCTTAGAATGTTGTCAGCCATGCCCTTGTGGGTATATAAAGGGCGGGGCATCACCAGTCAGTAAGATATAAGAACAAAGTGAAGTGAGTGTCCTGCTGTGATATTGTGAACCTTGTTTTATTGTGCAATTGTACTTGTGTTTTAAGACTTGAAGAGCATAAGTAGAAACTAATAAAATACATATTTAATGAGATGCCAGAGATATCAAACCCATATCTACACAATACAAAAGAAATACTGTTACTTCTTTTGCCATGCTTAACACGTAATGTTTTTGACTTTTTAAGACAGTAGAACATAGACTTTTGCTCTCCCTAATACTGTCTGTTTTCCCCTGTAGAAAATAAAT
Source organism: Terrapene triunguis (assembly GCF_002925995.2). NCBI lineage: Eukaryota > Metazoa > Chordata > Testudines > Emydidae > Terrapene > Terrapene triunguis. Next base: position 392,470 of record NW_020664368.1, read on the forward strand.
GATGCCCCTGAAGAAGCCTTCAGGAGCTCAGTAAAGGAAGTGAAAAGCTCAATTGCAATCTAGTTTTCAGCAAGGGGCAAATGTGATGGGAAAATATCTGAAACAGAACAACAGACCGGGCTTTAGGCAGTAGCGATTGTCCCAGTGCAGAAGAAATTGAGGAACAAAGCATAAATGATGGAAGTCCTATTACTAAGGAATTAGCAGATTTACCTGAAGATAAGGAATGGAACTGTGAGAAAAGTGATGGCGAAACCTCCAATTTTCCTGGCAGCATACAGGAAACTGGTGATAAAGAAAAATGTGTCTCTCATGAAAAGGAGAGTAATGATAAAGAAAAATCTGGTTTACATAAAAAGGAGAGAAATGATAAAGAAGAATCAGCCTCACATGATGACAGAAACAGCCATGAGAAAAATTGCACACCACAAATCAATACATCAGATACACCCTAAACTCTGCCGATATTGATCGTACATTTTTGAACAGGCCGGGCAAAATCGAGGATATGACGTTTCCAGTAAATGAGCAGAAATGACACTTCTCAAAAATCACATTGTGAAAGAATGCTCGAGAATTGTGAGAAACTGAATCTGTGTTGGCTAGTTTACTCAAAATCAACTGACAAAGTGTTCTGTTTTTGTTGCAAAATATTTGACAAGAATGCTAAATCACTGATTGTGCTTTCCAGGTACAATTCCTGGCTAGCCTTTGGCTCTCTCTGACACAATGCATCAGTTAGCAAGGGCAACAGCGAGAAAAATGACCTTTTGAACTAAAGGACCCAGGTTAACACTCTAAGGCTGCCACCTACTGTAACACTATTTAATACTGGTCCACCCAGAGTTGATGGACAGTTCAATTTCTTGATGTTAGTACATTTCAGGTATTCTTAAAATTAAAAAGTTTCTATAAGCTTAGGAGGAAACTAATTTTTTTTATTTGCTTCTATATGGCATGAATAAATACAGATTTACAGATCCTAATGTGCACATTAAGTAGGGGAAGGCAGAGAAGATGCCAGTAACCCGAGTATGGGATTTACAGGCATTTTGTAAATGTCTCAGATCTGACAGAGGCACAGATATTTCTCAGATACAGGCCTGAAAAAGAACCCATCATGTCTGAGGATATAAAAGAGGACTTGGAGAGTTACAAAAAGCATAGACTTGCTCTGCCAATGGAGGTCAAGTTCACTAGCCACAGGATTCTTCCAGACATGGGGACACCATTGGTTTTAAATCAGTGCCACCTCCCATTTTATAGCTCAGCGTGTAAATGCTATTCTCCAGAGGACAAGTTAATATAGTCACTTTCTCAAAGAAAGACAGCCTCGGCAGTTGACCATGAAAAGCTTATTTTCCATCTTGGTGTATTGTAGACTGTGCACAAATCCCTTGATACTACCATATCTAAGTGTTTACAAGAACAGTAAACCCACACATTCCACATGAACGCAGTTATCATGTGCAATGTAAAACTAGTCATCATGGATGTATTTGCCAAGTGCCCAAAGTGATTTCACAACTCCTCCATACCCAGATAATCTGGTCTGGCAAATCCGTGGAGCTGATCCCGATCTGGGAGGCTGACTTTTAAGTACATTTAGGTGGAATAAAATGAGTTTAGTTCAGCACCAATGTCTCATGTGTTCCAGTTCTAAGGCAAGGGCTATACTAGAGTTGGGTTGGCATAAAACAGCTTATGGCAACCTAATTATGTCAGTGTACACACTACAGCCTTGCTCCCACCAATGTAAGTGCCATACTATGTCGACATAATAACTCCACCTCCACGAGAGGCGTAGGGCTTATGGTGGTGTAGTTAGGAAGAACCAGAGTCCACGTAGACATTGCGGGTTACTTACATCAGGAGTTGGCTATCATTCTTGTCCATGCTGGAGCCATGAAATTGACAAGAAAGCTGGGCTGTCACCCTGGGGCAGCTGGGGGCTCCAGCTAGAGCCCAGCTGCCCTCCCAGGCTCTCCGCTCCCAGAACAGCTGCTGCCCGGGTTCCCCACTGGGCTGCTGCCTGGGCTTCCCGCAGGGAGTCCGACTGCTGCAGTAGCCTCCCATCTCCCTGCTCCTAGCAGGGAATCTGTTAACTCTTTATTTTCAAGAAGACAGATTCTTTCTGGTTAAGGACACCTGTTCCAAGTCACCTAACTTCCTCAATGGAAATTTACAATGACTTTTGGCTCATCCAATTAAAGAGAACCTTTGATAGCCTCACATTCCAGTTCACACACATTGATAATCCTTGTGGTGTACTGTTTTATTATCTAAAGTCAATGGGACATTTCTAGTAGGTTATGTAATTCACAACATATATAAATGTCTGGTCAGACAGGATATAAAGGACAGTGGTTAATGTAAGAAGTAGAGATGGCTGAAAAAATTCAAAATTTCCCATGAGAATTTTCATTTAAAATTTCCTTCTCTTTTTCACTACCTATAGAATTGGTTGGAGAATTTTGAAATTTTTCATCAAAAAGGGACAGTGTTTTCAACCGACTCTAGTAAGAAGTGTATATATCATGTGACACAGTAATAAAAGACATACAAAAAATGAAGGTGGTGAGGCAATGGCATACTGTTTATAATTCTGTAAGAACCACATATGACTCAAAACAAATGCCGGAAAGGGTACGTCCACTTTGAACATGTCTCACTGTGACAGTTTCGGTCACAGAAACTCCCTTGGGACTGTCACCTGATGTGCTGAGATTACCTCTGAGCCTGTTTTCTCTGCCAGTTTGGGCCTCCAGAACCCTGTCTTGTTGAGCCCGATATGCTAATCTGCTGCAACACAGACCCAGGTCTGACCCACGCGCCCCAAAGCTGCAGACTTAACTGAAAACAGCTTAAGAAGTGCTCCTGTCTCCAGCACCCAGACACCCAGCTCCCAATGGGATCCAACCCCCAAATAAATCCATTTTACTCTATAAAGCTTATACAGAGTAAACTCATAAATTGTCCGCCCTCTATAACACTGATAGAGAGAGATGCACAGCTGTTTGCTCCCCCAGTTATTAATTGCTTACTCTGGGTTAATTAATATGCAAAAAGTGATTTTATTAATATAAAAAGTAGGATTTAAGTGGTTCCAAGTAATAACAGACAGAACAAAGTAAGTTACCAAGCAAAATAAAATAAAACAAAACACGCAAGTCTAAGCCTAATACATTAAGAAACTGATTACAGATGAAATCTCACCCCCAGAGATGTACCAGTAAGCTTCTTTCACAGACTGGACTCCTTCTTAGTCCGGGTCCAGCAATCACTCACACCCCGGTAGTTACTGTCCTTTGTTCCAGTTTCTTTCAGGCATCTCTTTGGGGTGGAGAGGCCATATCTTGAGCCAGCTGAAGACAAAATGGAGGGGCTTCCAGGGCCTTTTATATTCTCTCTCTTGTGGGCGGAAACCCCTTTGTTCTTCTGTGCAAAAATCACAGTAACAAGATGGAGTTTGTAGCCACCCTGGGCGAGTCACATGTCCATGAATGAATCAGTTTTTTGCAGGCCGACACCATTGTTTACATGTTAGTTTGAACATTCCCAGGAAAGCACAGATGTGGATTGGCATCTCCCAAAGTCCATTGTCAGTTAAGTGTTTCTTGATTGGGCACTTACTGAGAATAGTCCTTTCTCAAGAAGCTGACCAAATGTTTAACTGAGGCTACGTAGAATCAAACACATTGAGATACAAGTACATAGCCAATATTCATAACTTTGAATACAAAAATGATACACACATACAGACAGCATAATCATAACCAGCAAATTATAGCCTTTCCATACAAAGAACAGGAGTACTTGTGGCACTTTAGAGACTAACAGATTTATTTGAGCAGAAGCTTTTGTGGGCTAAAACCCACTTCATCAGATGCATGCAGTGGAAAATACAGTAGGAAGATATATATATATATATATATATATATACACACACACACACACACACACACACACACACACACACGCAGAGAACATGAAACAATGGGTGTTACCATACACGCTATAACGAGAGTGATCAGTTAAGGTGAGCTATTACCAGCAGGAGAGAGAAAAAACTTTTTGTAGTGGTAATCAAAATGGCCCATTTCCAGCAGTTGACTAGAAGGTGTGAGGAGTAGTAGGGGGGAAAAATAAACATGGGGAAATAGTTTTACATTGTGTAATGACCCATCCACTCCCAGTCTTTATTCAAGCCTAATTTAATGGTGTCCAGTTTGTAAATTAATTCCAATTCAGCAGTCTCTCGTTGGAGTCTGTTTTTGAAGTTTTTGTTGTTGTAATATTGCGACTTTTAGGTCTGTAATTGAGTGACCAGGGAGATTGAAGTGTTCTCCAACTGGTTTTTGAATGTTATAATTCTTGACGTCTGATATGTGTCCATTTATTCTTTTACGTAGAGACTGTCCGGTCTGTGCTTTCCTGAGAATGTTCAAACTAACATGTACATTGGCCAAACTGGACAGTCTCTACATAGACCCTCTTTTTACGTCTTCTTCAGGGGCATGGTGACCCACCTTATGATCAATGGACACGGGGACCCGTATGCACAAAGGATGAGATCAGGCTTTCTGGATTATAAAGGATTAAGCTTTACAGGAGATGACTGAGTATTGCCAAATATTCTGCCACTCATGCTCTAGTGCCACACTTTCTGTTGACTCTTACATACTGACACAGGAACCAGTTGCAAAGGCTGAGACAGAGATACAGTCAAGCTAGATTTCAGGAGCATAAGTATTGTGTTTATAAATTATAACTAGTTACTAATTAAATAGATAAATTATCCCAAAAGCTGCCCCAGTCATCATTGAGGATGATATCTTCAAAAGTGAGTAAATGACTTGGATACTTTTGAAAATCCCTCCCTGAAATGCTACATGGTACTGTAATGGTCCCCACAGGCTGGTGCACACAATCAGTCCACAGCAATTTAGTCATGGATCCTGTAGTGAAGCAGTGTGGGCCCTCCCACACTACCAGGCTTCCTTTGGGGCTACCAGTGGTCTGGCAACTGAAGCTGCTTAACGCTGCCCTTTCTGGGCCACTTCCTAGATCTCCTCCCAACCATCCCCCAGGCCACCTCAGTCCAAGGCTTTCCCCTGCTGTGATAGTCCAAACCAAGAAAATAAAAAGGGATTACCAATGTCCAGGGCCCATATGCAGGGAAGAGGTGAATGCTTCCCTGTTTCTAGCGTGGGTCCTCCTTTATCTGAGGGAGGGCCCTTTGGGGCGGTTATCTTACAGATTTTGGCCTTCCCTCCACTCTGCGCTGTTGGAGCCGCAGGTTGCAAGTCTGCTCTCTTCCATGTCTGCCCCCAAATGAGCTCTTTCCCTGTCTTTTAATTCCTCCACCAGATAGAGCCTTTGCTGAAGGTGTGGTGGTGTGGGGCTGGCTTGGCCCAAATTAATTCATTAACCCTTGTTGCCCAATAGGGGGTTTGTACACCTCATCACAGGTACTAAGAGTGGAATGGCACAAAACATAATCTTGATGATAGTCTTCACCCCAAACTCCCCTCTGTGGCTGAGGCAGTCAGGAAGTTGCAGTGTGACCTAACCAGGTTTTAGGGGGTGTCGGGTAGAATATTTGCACTTCACAATTCCCCTCCCAGATGTGGTTTTTCAAGCACATGTTTATGTTTGCAGCTTGTGGCTTGAATTTCACTCTAACTGGATTTGGACAGTAATATTCCTGGTTAGTTGAGTCTACAGAATAGGTGTAAAAAGGGGGAAAATACACAATAATTAATCTTTCCTCCTCACCCCCCTGCCAAAGTTTTATGGAAGGACTACACGGTAGATTAGAGTGGGTTTGTTCTGACTCACTGGATTGTTTTTTGAGTACAGTGCAATAATTTTAACATACTGAGCTCCTTCAAACAACCACAAAAAAGTGGAAAATTGGGTACTGTCTCCTGGTTTTGAGGCATTGGTTATCTGAATTTTCTTCTTATTCTCAGACACCCAGTGGGTCAGTTCATTAGAACAGTACTCTATCTCCAGATACATGTAAATAATTAACAGCTAGGGTGCCAGTAGATGGTGCTCAAGAATATTTAGCATAGTTCTGGGTTTGATAGGACCAATCAGGGCTTTGGAACCGAGCCTGGAGCTGGAGCGCGGAGCAGCTCCGAAGCAGTGGAGCTGCAGGTTTTTGCCTGGAGCTGGAGCGGAGCCGGAGCACAGCTCCAAAGCCCTGGGACCAATGAAACTTGTTGCTGTGGCCTGCAAATAGGTTCCTCTCTGCACCTCTGTACCTGGAGCTCTCAACATAGCTGAGATTATATTGCCCACCTGTGATAGACTGTCTCAGCACACTCCCAATCCCCATGCAAAGAAGTAAAGTGAAAAAACTGTGCAATGTAACTGGACAACACTAACAATAATTACACGGGTGATTTGGCATAAGCCAACTGCCAGAGACCAGAAAGGGTGGTGTCAAGGCTGAATCCCCACTCTGTCACTCCGAGTGCAGAAGTTGGGGGCCTGCAAGGATTCTAAAAATTAATACTTGCTACTCCAGGCTTGTATTAAACTCCCAAGGTTACAGCTTTTCTCTGACCTTGGCTTGGTAAACTCTGCCACCACCCAAATGCAAAAAAACCCCTTTGAACCCAGGAAGGAGCACTTGGGAATTCCTTCCTGTGGGGTACCCTCAAGCCCTTTCACACACACCCCGTTTCCCCACCACCACCACCCTCCCCGGGGAAGAGCTGAGAAAGAAAAAGGAAACTAGCTGTGACCACCAGCTAATTAAACAACATGAACAAACCTCTTAGGACACCAAAAATCCAATTCTGTTCTTAAAAAAAAAAGTAAATTTTATTAAAAACAAAAAGGAAAATAATACAACTGGAACTTAGGCTTTTTGCTAGATCTTAAAAGAAACAATTACAAAAATTAAGCACCCAAAATAGCTTTCTTGGGGGTTCAGCTTAAAGGCTACAAGCAAACAAAAGCATCTGGGGTTAGCACAGCGGAGTCTACAAGCCCAAATAAAGAAAATAAACCTAGCTAAACATCCCTAATTTACTTACATATTTGGGGGGTTCCAAATAAGTAATTCTAGGTATGATCTGATGAATTTTCATACCTGGTTCAAGCCTTACACAGCATTGCTGCTCCGTATGGAGAACAACAGACAAAGGGAAAGTTTCTTTCCCAATTTTAAAAAGTTGTACCTTCCCATTGGCTCATTTGGTCAGGTGCCCACTCCTTTTCTTTTACCTGTGGGCTTGTTAGCCCTTTACAGGTAAAGCAAGCAGAGAACAGACCAAGAGGGATTTTACAGCTAACTGGCTGGCTGGGTGTCCATCAAAAGGAGCTACTCTCCCCCACCCCTTCAGGTATCACACCCCCCCCAAATCACAGATGGTGTTGGCCAGCCTGGTTCAGGTCGGGTCCACACCAGCTAGGATTTCTTCCTGGAGGTTTAGGAAATAGAATTAATAAGATACATGCACCTTTAATTTTACTAATAATTACATGAAGAACTAAACAGTACTTTTTACATTTCAAGGACTACAATGACTTAGAATGCAGGGACATTTTTACCTGGCTGATTCTGGGAAACCTTCCTGGGACAGTGCATCAGCCACTTCGTTAGAGGCTCCTGAAATGGGTTGTATCTCAAAATCAAAGTCTTGAAGAGCTAAACTCCACCAAAGAAGTTTTTTGTTAGTCTCTTTGACTGTGTGAAGCCACTTCAGTGCAGCATGGTCAGTCGGCAGGTGGAAACGCTGTCCCCAAATGTATGGGCGTAGCTTTTCCAGAGCATACACAATGGTGTAGCATTCTTTTTCTGAGACTGACCTCTCAGAAAGTTTTTTGCTGAGAAACACGACAGGATGGAATTGTTGATCTAGTCCTTCCTGCATTAAAACTGCTCCCACATCATGCTCTGATGCATCTGTGGTTACAACGAACGGTTGGTTGAAGTCCGAGGCCCTCAGTACAGGGTCAGACGTAAGGGCTGCCTTAAGCTGGTTAAAGGCTTTCTGAGACTTTTCAGTCCACTGAACTGCATTTGGTTGTTTTTTCCTGGTCAGGTCTGTCGGTGAGGTGGCAATTTGGCTGTAGTTTGAACAGTAACAATAATTACACGAGTCATTTGGCATAAGCCAACTGATGGAGACCAGAAAGGGTAGCAATAAAAACTAAATATATAGTGTATATACATCCACCCAGATTTCTAATGAAAACAGTGCTGAGTTGATATGTGAATTGATGTTGCTATTTTCCTGACCTCTCCAGTAAATCATACAATAAATTAAAGGCTGGATCTGAGCCAGATTTCTTTTTTCCTTTCTTCCAGAATAGAAAAGTATATTAAAAAGCCTAGCTATAATCACACAGACTGCTAGTGGTCCCTCGAAAGCTAAGATCACCTGGTCTATATCAATTAGCAACCAAATAGTAGCTACTAAGTAGTTATAATTATATCTATTGTAATTATCAGGACATCTACAATTTGTTTTTTTACACCAAAGACAATTGCAATGGACATCCATCTATTTTAAAGTGAAACAAAATCTCTCTGCATCCCCTCATCCATTTCAAATTCTTCCTCAAGACTCATGTCTTTTGGGTACCCATCCAACAGTGACCTCTGTGATCTTGTACATAGGTTTTTAAGGCCTGGCTTGACAAAGCCCTGGCTGGGATGATTTAGTTGTGGTTGGTCCTGCTTTGAGCAGGGGGTTGGACTAGATGACCTCTTGAGGTCTCTTCCAACCTAATCTTCTATGATCTTTGTAGTTCCTAATTGTTAGGCTTGTTCTTCACCATTACATTTAAGAATTTTGCATATGTGTGGTGCAGAGACAGCAGCAATTTTGTTTTCAAAAAGCTACAGCTTACTGCAGAGAAGACAGAACACTCTGCTCTCCTGGAGACTTCAGTGTTCTTCCTTCTTCATTTTTCTTCCCTTAATCTACAAGTAAAAGTCATTTTGAACAAGTACATATTATTCTCCTTGTATATAGAAAAAACATAACTTCCACTGCTGCATGACTGTGATGCCTCCTCCCATTTAGATGGTATATTAACAACAGAAATAGCTCCACAAATCATTTTAAAAACATTTTACACAAAGAGAAAACAATTAAATGTGTATGTAACTAAAGTAACCTTCACTCCTCCCTTGTCCCTCCCCCTTGCATTAATCATCCCTTACTGTTTTTCATCCTATACCCTTCCCCTTTTTCTTTTCATATACCTTGTCCTAACATAGCGCCAGATCATGCAATCCTTACACACAAGTAGTTCCGTTAAAGTTAATAAGGATAATTACAAAAATAGGAGCACCAGCTTGGACCCATAGGCCCTATCTTGCAAGCTGCTCTATGCTGCCAGACGCCTGGACCTTCATGGAGCCCACTGAGGTCAATGACCAGAGGGTTGCTGAGCAGGACACCCTGCAAGATGGAAGCCTCACACTGTAATTCCCCAAGGCAGGGACTTGTCTTTTTGGTTAATCTATCCATTAAACATGCATAACTATGGTGCTACAGAAAAAAAATTATAACAACTTTAGAACCAGAGTAAACTTTTTCCATGTGGAGACAGTTGGCCCGATTCAGATCTCAGTTCCACTGGTATTAATCCAGATTTGGGGCGATATATGTGTACAATTTATGAATTCTGATTAATACTGAGAAGTTGCATAATGAAAATCTGCTGTGTCATGAGTGACTATATGTATGCACGTCCAACATTGTTGACAGGCCCTGTAGCACATATGTACCAGACAGATACAGTCAGAAGGTGTTTAAGACTTAACAGCCCTATTAAGGTACAAACATCTGGGACAATGAGTGAGCTGCATCCTGTGAAAACCAGTTTCAGCTGACTCCAAAAGGGAGAGGGAGAAGGTAGGAGCAATAGAAGGTTACCAGGAGAAAAACAAAAGAGGCCAGGTGACCAGGAGGGGTTTAAATAAAGAAACACACAGAAAGAGGACACTTGGGGCAGGAGAGAGTATGGTCACAGAAGCTGGTTAAGGAGAACCATGAGGGAGAAAGGCCAGCTAACAAGCAGCAGCCTGCAAGAGGACACCCTGCTGCCTTCCTTCCTGGGCCCAAGTGGTTCCCCATGGACTCACAAAGGAAGGATGAGCTAGGAAGTGAAGTACAATTGCAGTTTCAAATGTTTATTGTTTTGTATGATCTGTGTTCACTAAGGATAAAAAAGCATAAAAGGTGTTAGACCGTACAAAGTTTATGCATGTTTATGCTTCACAACTACTGTATGTCCCACAGAGAGTTAAACTATCAACCAGAAGCTTCAGAGCTTTGGGGGTGGAGTTCTGGGAAAGGGGCGTGTTTAAATAACTGGGGTATCTTGGGAGGTCAGTGTTCCTGGGGCCTAGGACAATTGGGCTGAGGAGCCCCAGTTCTGAGAAGGGGTTACAGACTGAGAGGCAGTTCCTGGGAAATGTGCCAAAGCAGGATCCAGTGGGGCAGCCTCCTGAGGCTCTAGAAGCTTGAAACACCCAGGGGATCCAGGACACAGAGGCTTGGATTCCTCCCAGAGCAGTCCTAATGGACAGCTGGAAGGGGGTGCATTCTAGGATCTATGACATCACGGTAGACTTTTGCCATGTGGAGACAGTTGGCCAGATTCGGACCTCAGTTACACTAGTATTAATTGAGAATAACTCTCTTGATTTCAAGGGAGTTGTGCTGGATTTACCCTGGTATACCTAAGAATAGAAGCTGGTCCTAAACTCTAAAGCTTTTTCAAACTCAGAGGTTTCAAATGCAACAGGAGCTGTCATATTTTCACATTATTTTCACCTTCCACCATTACAATGTGTACAATCCAATATGACTCTGCATCATCACAATACAGGGAAAATATAACAAAATTATTTCTTATGCTGCCTTCCAAGTGACTCATCACTGTTAGTGTTGGGATTTGAAATGATAAAAAATTTGCAAGCAAATCAAATAACTAGAAACTGATAATATCATTATTTCATATACATAAAATAATTTAACCCTCTGACGTACAGATTTCTATGAACAGAACAGATGTTTGAAAAACCAAAAAAATGGAAGAAATTAAATTTTTAACATTTTACCAGCTGGTGTCCTGCACATCGGAAACTGTGAATGCTAGGGCCTGTTCAACAGATAGCTGTATGGCTCTGCAATTTGCATTTAACACTTGAACATATTTTTAGTTTTGCATCCCAAAAGGAAAATGCAAATCGAGACCGCATTGCTGACTGAGTGTGAGCTAGAGCCACACACGCTTTCCTTTGCAATATAACTGTTTTCTCATTTAATGGAAGGATTGTCCTGTGGTTAAGGCACTATGCTAGGATTCAGGAGACTGGGATTCAGTTCCCCATTTTGTCGCATATCCTTGGGCAGGACACAATCTCTCTGTGACTCAGTTCCCCTTCTGTAAAATGTGACTAATACTTATTTTCTCCCTCCATTTGTGTCTCTTGTCTATTTTGGCTCCAGTCCTGCAAACCACTGTTTGCAGGCACACCTGTGTGTCCACACACAGCCTCATTGACTTCAGTGGGGCTGTGCTTGTTTACGGGGCTGTGCCTACATATAATCAATTGCAGGACTGGTGCCGAGTGTAAGCTCTTCCATGCAAAGGCTGCCTGTTACTACGTGTGATTACACTGTCAAGAACAATGGGCCTCTGAGCTTGGTTAGGGCCTTTGCAGTTACTATAATGCGAATTAGATAAATTCTAATTTTATTTTCAGATTTCACGCCATGATATCTTTAGTGTTTAGAAGAACTGAATGTGAAAAGGCTTTTGATAACATTTAAAGTTATTTAATCTTGCAACGCAGCAACTGAGCTTCCAAAGAGCAACTTGATTCTATTGGTGTAGATGGGTGAAACTTTGGCCAACAACATGCATAGATCAATATTGCATTCACTGGTCTTTTTCTTTCTTTCTTTCTGAAAGAAAGAGGATGTACTGTCAATCAAAGTAATGCAACAGTCTTTCATATTGATGCTTTAACTCTATTTCCCCCCCACCATCTTTATTTATTATTATTTCTATTGTCATAGAACCTACAAGACCCAGTTCCCATTGTGCTAAACACTGTGCAAATATATAACACAGGGGTGGGCAAACTTTTTGGCCTGAGGGCCGCATCGGGTTTCCAAAATTTTATGGAGGGCTGGTTAGCGGAGGCTGTGCCTCCCCAAACAGCCAGGCGTGCCCCGGCCCCACCCTCTATCCAAACTCTCCTGCTTCTCATCCCCTGACAGCCCCCCCGGACTCCTGCCCCATCCAACCACCCCTTCTCCCTGACTGCCCCCCACCACCCCATCCAACCCCCGCCTCATTCCTGATTGCCCCCCCAGACCCCTGCTCCCATTCAACCCCCCTGCTCCCCGCCTTCTGACCGCCCCAACCCCTAGCCACATCCCCGCCCCCTGACCACCACCCCGAACTCCCCTGCCCTCTATCCAACCCCCCCTGCTCCCTTCCCCCTTACTGCGCTGCCTGGAGCACCGGTGGCTGGCACCGCTACAGCCACGCCACCCAGAGCGCCAGTACAGAGCGCCAGCCACGCCATTGTGCAGCACAGAGCACTGGGTCAGGCCGGGCTCTGCAGCTGCGCTGCCACAGGAGCTCGCAGCCCGCCACCCAGAGCGTTACGCCGGCAGCGGAGCGAGCTGAGGATGCGGGGGAGGGGGAACCGCAGGGGAGGGGCCGGGGGCTAGCCTCCCAGGGCAGGAGCTCAAGGGCCAGGTAGGAGGGTCCTGCCGCAGATGTGGCCCGCAGGCCATAGTTTACCCACCTCTGATATAACAACAAAACAGTCCCTGCCCCAGACAGATGGGGGAGCACAAGAAAACAATGAGACAGTACTGGTCAGCGCAATAGACAGCGCTCTCAGCACACCAGCAACCCAACTATTGTCAAGGAAGCACAGAAAAGCTTGAAGGAGGGATTTGAAGGTGGATAACGAATGAGTTTTGTGGAGGTTTACAGGGAGTTCCGCCCAAGCACAAGGGGCTAGAATAGGAGAAAGCATGAAGGTGGTTGTTTGAAACTGTAACATGTGGGCAATAACTGCTGGCAGCGTGGGCGCACCGGAGACAGGATTCACCCAGGGTTCACGAATGGCAGGCACTCAATAGAACACTCAGGACCATTGTCCACAGGTGGTAAAAATAAGAAATTTTGCTTTTTCAAAACAAGTATAATTCTTTGGCAGTGGCATTTATGTGCTATTTAGACTTTTATCGTATCTTCCTAGTCACACTGCAGACATTAAGAATGCTTTGATTATACAGTGCTTTGTCAGGTATGTATTCAAATAATAATGCCAAATCCATATTCTTCAGCTCTTGCAGTCATTTCACTTCCTGCTGCTTTGGCGCTAGTACACCCACCAACACTGACAATTAGAAGAAAAATGTAGCCCAATCAGTCACATATTTATATAACACCCTTCAGAATCAACATTTTAGCATGCTTCTCGGTCATTAAAATCCAATTATGTAAAAGCACACATTCCATGGGAACATGCAATAACTTATTTTTTCTGGAATAAAGGAATTTAAATGCAAACACATCACTAAAATGTGTTTGAAGGATATGTTTACAGTATATTTGGAAGAAAAGTAACACACATAAGAGATGGGAGCCTGCTTTGGTATCTGCAGTGACCATTCCAAAAACAAACCCAAATGCTTAGTTACCAAAACAGTGTGGATCGGGTGTTCGCTATCCAGTGTAGCGCTTAGAAACAGGGCCGGCTCTAGGATTTTTGCCACCCAAAGCAAAAACAATTTTGGCCGCCCCCCTCCCGTTCTTTAATTACCCCACCCCCGGCCCCGCCTCAACTCCGCCCCTTTCCCAAATCCCCAGCCCTGCCTCCTCCCCCCAGGCTCTCAAGCCTGGGACGGAGGGGGAGCAGCGGCGCGCGAAATGGCCGCTCGGGATCCCTCCCTCCCAGGTTTGAGAGCCAGGGAGGGGGAGACCCTGAGCCGCTGCGGGGCGCGAAACAGCTGATTCGCGTGCCGCTGCTCCCCCTCCCTCCCAGGCTTGAGAGCCTGGGAGGGAGGGCGAGTAGTGGCGCGCAAATCAGCTGTTTCGCGCGCCGTGGCAGCAGCAGCGGAGGTGAGCTAGGGCGGCCGGGGCACATTTTTAGGGGCGGCATTCTGGCGCCGGCCATGCTGCCCCTAAATATGTGCCGCCCCAAGCACCAGCTTGTTTTGCTGGTGCCTAGAGCCGGCCCTGCTTAGAAATGACAGCACCGAGCGCCTCTTCGTTTTGTCTTGGCAACATTTAGGACTATTGGCTCAGAAGAAGAAAGTAAAAATAAAAAGCCAAAGGAACAAGCAGGAGAGGGAATAAAAATTGAGCCGTGAGATAAGGAAAGGCAAATGAGACTTTGCTGTCAACAGATGCAGTGACAATGAAATTGCGTTGGAGCATATCCCTGCCCGTAAACTCATTTGCTAGAGTACTCATGAAAAGCAAACACAGGTAGGGCATGAACACAGTGGATGTGAATTTGTTTAAAAAAAAATCACAAAATAGTCAGATTTTTTACATTTTTTGTTTACAGCATTAGATCAATTCATTAAATAAAGCAGGTAAGGATATATCTCAATCCTCCAGTGTTAGCTGTATATATAGGAGTGCTCACATGACTATTTGCAGATCAGGGCCATATTAGCTGCTGTTCTGGATTGAATGCCTTGGGCCTAATTTTCCCCTAACTTACCTTCTGTTCAGAAAATGCAATGTAATATATGCCAGTTACTGACATACTACTGAATAGATTGAGGAAATAACACATAAGGCAGAAACACAGTGCATCATAACTATTTCTTTGCTGGTAGCTTTCCTCCTCTGCCAATTGTCATTTTGAGCTTTGTAGCAGTGGTGCAGATGAGATTGAGAGTATATTTTACTTTTACAATTGTACTCAAATAGAGCTTAAGTGACACATAGGTTTTATGATGGCCCCTGGGATGGGGTGGATTTTTATACAAATGACATCAGTTGTGAACAGTGGAAGAGTTCATGAAAATAATGGGCTAATGTCACAGCAGCCACTTCTTAAAAACTGCATAGCAACTGTCATTTCCCCCTGGTTTGCTTTGAAAGGTAAATTAAAGACAGCTGAATAATCTAGGAGGTTTTCCAGACACTACTCATTATTAATTGCATTTTCATCACTGACGGCACTATCTGTGCACTCTCTTTGAGCTGCACTTGCTCCCACCCCCATCGTCATGGGTCTGTCTGCTTGTCCACACAGAAGCCCTGTTTTCACTAGGTTATCAAAAATCCACTCCGGCAGAACTAGATTAAATTTAGCACATGGGAAGAGGAGTAAAATCTGTAAGCAACCATTTTTCTGTTTTAATTTTTTAAATGGATTCTATAATTGTCAGTGCTCATGTTAGTACAATGAAAACATTTAGAAGTTGACTCACTGGGATTTTTCATTGCTCAGATAATAAAATGAGCTACTTGAGTTATGCCAAGCATTAAGCCTATTGGTCTATTTTTAGTTTTTAATGTTTTGTGCAACTTTCAGCCACTGTGGTGATGGACTTCAGGCTTTTGCACTAACAGGAAAATAGACAGACAAATATAAATCACAGCTAAGCAAGAAGCCAGAAAGCTGAGGCCAAATATTGCCCTAATTTACACATATGTGAACCTAATGGGATCAACTGTGTTATACAGGGCCAATATTTGACCCTTACATTTGATTTGTAATGGGGAATAGAATACTTTCTATCCAAGAAGGGTGTTTATGGTCAGGGCCGGCTCCAGCATTTCTGCCGCCCCAAGCAAAAAAAAAAAAAAAAAGCCGCGATCGGCGGCGGCAGTTCAGCAGCAGGTCCTTCGCTCCCAGAGGAAGTGAGGGACCTACTGCCCCCGAATTGCCGCAGGTGCCACCCCTCTCCCTTGGCCGCCCCAAGCACCTGCTTGTTCAGCTGGTGCCTGGAGCCGGCCCTGTTTATGGTGCCCTTCTCTTGGATAAATGTAATCAGATTGCTATACAGAAGTTCAGGATATTTGGACTAGCGATTCAGGATGTGGGTATATTGTAGTCTGTCTGCATATTCTGTGTAAGATCTGACAAATTGTGGGCCAAATTCTCCTTTCAGTTTTACCAATGTAAAGCTGGAGTAGATCCTGTTTGGGAGATATCTTTTTGCTGTCATCAGGGACAGATTAATGCATAGGATCACTAAAGTCCTTGAGCGATGGGGTGAGAAAACCCACAAATATCATCACCTTCACTGTGGTACTCCATCCTCACTACAACATGCCAGCACCAGAAATACACTGTGATTAGTGCTGTGCGATGTTACATGTGCGACAGTTCACTGTGGCTACTGGTTTTAAGATGCACCAGCTGGAAGGGAATAGTTTGTCTGAGTGTTCCTTTTAGTTCTTAAACATTTTTAAAAATGTGAATCAAGCAAAACTGCCATAAATATTCTTTTCTGTCAAATATTTCACAGATTCTGGAGGCTTTGTGACAGTTTACAAGCTATGCGGCTTTGTTTGCTATCCTTACAAATTCAGTTTGCATTGTTTGAGTAAGAAACACTCAGATTGTGTGGTGGCACATGCCATAAGCTTGAATCATCAGCTCAGGTTCCTGGTTGATCATCTGAAACAGATGAGGATAACAAACTTGCCTGTAATAAACGATATGGCAGTAATATGTGAATTTCTTACTTCATCTTACCCCCAAATATTTATACAATTCCCTTTACTCTATTTATAAACTGAATCCAGAAAAACACAGTATACTCTTTTCCAACAGAGGAGAAAACAAATTAAAATTCCAGCTCTATCATACATGTTGTGTCCACTCGAATAGACTTGCAATAAACAGGGTCAGACTAGCTGGGTGACAGGCCAGAGTGCTATTTAACAAGTACACGGCCCAGTGAACATACAAGAATACAGTCTGAATAGTGTGATTTAAGTCTGCTACCTCATGAACCTTCAGAGCGGATTCACCTCACCAATTGTATAATGCTCAATGAGGGACTGAAAATCCTTCCTTGCTCCTACGGGCAATCAGCTTATGTCCTGAAGGATGGAATCTTATTATGGGCTATATCCCACCCCCATTCCATTTCCGTAACTCTCAAAGTCAATGGAAGATTTGGGTAGAAATTGATAACAGGACATGGGACTTGTCTTGTATAACTACAAATGCCATTAGAGGTCATAAAATTACCCAGCCCTTTAAAAAAAAAAATTCAGCCACATCGGTCAGTGAATTCCACTGCACAAAATCAAGTATTTCCATTTGTTGGGTCTGAATTTTTTGGATGGAATTCTGATCGTGTTACAACAGAATAAGCCTGCAATAATTCCCTGAAGGTCAATGGAGTTACACCAGGAGTGAGATTAGAATCAAACTCATGGCACTTAGACTATGCAATATTCAACCTGTGCTGGGGATTTAAGGGAGTTGAACAGCATGTAAGGAATCTATCTCCTTGGGGAAGACCATGTGTCTGATCACCATCGTCCTGTTCTTGCCATAGTCATTTACATGAGTGAAAAGTGGGTGTAAACAGTGGTGCTGGAACTAGGGTGGTAATGGGGGTGCTGCTGCACCTCCTGGCTTGAAGATGTAATAACAAACACCAAATACATGGTTTCCATCATCAGCACCCACACTATAGAAATTGTTCCAGTACTCCTGGGTGTAAAGCATTACATACCAATTGGTAGCATTTTATTTCCGCTTTGCACTAGTGTATATGACTACCCAAAGTGAAGGGCAATGGTGAATTGGGCTTAATGTGATTAAAAACCTACAAAGTGTTGAGCCTTTTTCCTTTAGGGGCAAATGGACTAACTCTCCTCACTGTGCTCTGGTTTCCATCCACAGAATGAGACTAATTGCCTCTCACATTGTGATTGCAAGAGTGAAGAGAGAGAAAGAAAGAGACACTGTTCTATTTTCCCTCCAATAGTCCGTCAACTATTTGCTGCCAGGTTATTAGAGGAGAGACAGAGCAAAAGAGACAGAATGAGTCACAGCAATAGCTTGTCATTAGTTTAACGAGAAGAGATAGAAACAGAGGGAGCTCACTGGGCTAATTTTCTTCCCATCCACCACTATAAATTAAAGGAGATTAGAACAACAAAAATCACTGCAGTGCATCTTGGACTGCTTGTTCAATTAACCTTAAACTGAAAATATTAACATCCAGTATGAAAAATGTTGGCCACTGCACCA
>NW_020664368.1:411116-460897 GCF_002925995.2 Terrapene triunguis
TATAGGGCCATCATATGTCCACAGTGATTTTAAAAATAGATGTTTTAATTGATTAACAACATTAATAATGCATTACTACATTTTAATTAAAATGTTTTAAATACTGTTTAATAACTGGAGTAAAGAGAGTTTACATCTTTAACAATATTTTAGCTAGTCATGTCAACCTTTGGTCTACATTAGGTTCACATGTTCGCTAATATATTTTAAAATACTACTCATTTTCCAAGTCTAGACAAAATCAAGGAGGACAAGGATCACAAATAATAAATCATTTATTTTTTGAAAAGCCAGGCACATACACGTCAGTGATAAACTAATGTTGGAGATACATCTCAGAAAAACCTGTGGGTGAAATCCTGGCTCCATTGCAAATCATAGATTTTTTGGCCATTTCCTTCAATGGAGCCAGGATTTCACTCTCTGACCAAATGCAGCAATTGTAGTTTTACACACTTGCACAGAGAGAGCACACGACGAGTGAACGAACTGGACGAAGATTCTGTGTTGATCCAAGGCTGGGTCTATTCTGCATCTATTGGATAGTATTGCAGAAGATGACTATCTCATCTCACAAATTTCTGCATACTCTTGCTGTTGTACATTGTTATATATCTCATAGCAGTGGACAAGGTCCCTAACAATGCACAAATGGGCTTTGGAAGTTTCATTGTCTATAGCACTATTAATGAAGAACTAGTTTATAGACTGCGAAATAATAAAAGGGCTAAAATTTGTAATCCTTGGATAGATACAACAACATGAAAGATTATTTTTTCCTACTGTTATTCACCAGGTGTCCAATTCTGCACCCATTACACATGTTGGGTAGTACTGAAATTACTAGCCACGTTGAGCTCTCACTACACTCGATGGAATGACTTGCATCAGTAAGTACCACTCAGGGGGAAGGCTGCAGAATTGGGCTTTATAGTTCTAAAAATGTAAGTCAACCTAAGGGTAAAGCCTCTGGATGTTGTGGATCACCATAGCTCCCGAAGAAGGGGAGGAGGATTGTGTGTGGGCCAGGGGCATAGTCATTGGGTCCATGTAGCATATCAATCTATTGGCCCAAAATCCTGCATGTGGGGAGAATTAAGGAACAGAGGGTTACCTCCAACACATCTCCACATGGCCTGTATTAGTCCCAGCAGCTCAGTTACAGATGCAGTGTGGTTTGTGGATATCAAGAATCCCCCATCCCTCAGTCCCAGAGTTTCCACTCACAAAGCAAAACTCGTTAGCACAGACTTTGCTCCTCCCCTTTCTGTCTGTTCAGGTTTCATAAGCTTCCATCACTATAGGCTAGTATCTGAATGCACAAGAGAGGAAAAGTTTGATATTTCTGAGTGTGCAAAATAGAGACAGACCAAGCTAGAAATGGACATCCATACGGATGCGTGATTCAGCTGCCAAAGATAAAGAGATTGATCTTCTGCAGGCAGAGAAAAAATTTTAACCAGTGTGTACAAATTTGTGTTCTAGATTGCTGGATGTACCTGTTTAGGTTTGCAAATGCTCTGATTTGCATACAAATTTACTCATTTTCTGCAGGGAAACAGATTTTTATGCACACTAGCAGACATGGCTGCAAAGTTTGTGGATATATGTTTGGTGGTCAACTGAAACTTTGAGCCAGGGCATGCATAAACACTTGTTTTCTGGCCTGCCAGAGAAATATCAGTGTGAAGTTAAAAATCAATAGCACAACCTTTAGTCTAATTCTCAACATAGAAGAATGACTAAATGAGTAACAAAACCAATCAAAAATTAGTGAAGCTGCATAATTCTGAAGAGCCTGTAAAGAAAAGACTGTAGAATCAAGAAGTCCAGCAAAAAGACAATTAAATTATCAATTATAGAAAACTAGTGTGAACCAGCATTTCAGTAGCAGAAAATTTACATAGCTATGATGTTTAATTATGTTGACTAGCTAAGAGAATCATAAATAACTAAATAATGAGTAAAAAACTAATCATGATCAAAAAGTCTCCCAACAATAAAGGGGTTATACAAGTTGGGTCAAGCTTAAAATGAGAACAAGAAAGTACTATAGATACTTCAGAGTTCAGCAATAAAATCTGTTTCAGCGAAAATTCAGATGCATCCTTCATCACATTGGGGAACTAAACATTGCTGAAGGCTGTGAAATACAAAGAAAGTAATGAGCGGTAAATCTTAGAGGGATGAGCAAACATTTAAATTCACAAATATTATGACACTTAGGAATAAAGTCTAAACCTCAATATCACTGAAGAGTAGAGGTAGCTGACAAATGAGAAAACTATTTTGAAAAAAAAAAAAGTTGTTACCATTCCATAGGGTTCAAAATAGAGCCATTTTCACCAATATTTTTGAAGCATTTTGTTTACTGAAATGTTTAAGAAAATTGTATCACCATTTTTATCAAAATTATAGTTTTTTTAAAAAGAAAATCAGGGAATGAAAAATGCCAATAATGCTTCTGAAAATGATTGTGATTAAATTTTGATAAAAGAAAAAAATCATGGAATCATCCAAAGAAATGTCAAATGTTGTTAATGTCAACTGTTTTTTTCACAACAAGTTTCAATTGAAGGAAAAAGCCATTTTTCCACAATAGGAAAAAAAAATACTTTCACAAGAAAAAAAAAAATCACATCCTGGTGTAATGTGAGTTTTGGGCCAGGGGGGAAGGGGGAGTGCATGCCTGAAGGGCCTGTTGGATCCTTAGGAAAGAACTTCCTGTCCTACAAACCACCACAGAGATTGCCACTGATGGGCCTCATCAACACTGAAAAATCTGCTTGTGACAGGATGGACCCCACTTCCAGGGTGCCACCTGATGTGCCGGGGTCCCACTGAGCCCGTCTGTCCCACCAGCCTGGGTCCAATCCCCCGCACTCTGTGCTGCTGTGTCAGGCTCTCAAGCCCCCTTCCAGCACACACACAGGTAGGGACATGTCCAGGTGTAAAATCACAGAGTCTACAATCAGCTCTGTGTGGGAGGACTCAGGCTCAGGGAATTGCCCAGCACTTTGGTGCACATACCCTCTGGAGTGTAAACCCAAAATTATACTGTCTTGCGCTGTATAAAAAATTATACAGCATAAGCTCATGAAATTTGCCCCCTCTCCTCAATGTGGAGAGCGATATGCACAGCTTTTGCCCCCACTCCCAGTTATGAATTGCACAAATTGGGTTTTGAAATAAACAAAGGATAAACAAAGAACAAGTTTATTAACTACAAAAGGTAAATTTTAAGTAACTATAAGAGATAGCAAACAGAACAGATTACTGAGCAAATAAAACACACAAACTAAACTTAATACACTAAGGGATACTGGCTACAAATAATAATTTCTTACCCTAAGTGTTGTTTCAAGTAGGTTGCAGTGTTTCTTGAAGGTAAACTGCACTGATTACAGCTTAAATCTCCAGGGATTCCTTTTACAGGCTGATGTGTCCTGCCTGGACTTGGCCCCCTGCCCCCAGCTTAGCTTCTTTGTTTCTTCAGGTGTTTTCAGGAGTCTTTCTTCTTGGGCAGGGAGACAATGGAGAAGAACCTTGATTAATTCACTCCCCAGCCTTAAATAGCATTTACATATGGTGGGAACCTTTTGTTTCCCAGTCTGACCCCCACTCCCTCTTTTAATGGAAAATACCGGAAGCCCAAGATGGGGGTCAAGTACCAGGTGACCCGATCACATGATCCTGTTGTGTCAAAGCAACAACCCAGGAAGTTTCCCAGAAAGGCAGAATATTAGTCTTATTGTTCTTCCTAATGATCCATCCAGGCTGATTGCCTACTGTCTGGTGGGCATTCCCCAAGTACGCACACAGTTGTAATTGTTACATAGTCAATATTCCTAACTTCAAATACAGAAATGATACATGCATACAAATTGGATAATTACATTCAGTAAAATTATAACATTTCCAGTGATACCTCACATGACCCATCTTGCATAAAACATCTTAGTTATGCCATATTCATATCTTAATATTTCCATGAAGAATATGGGGGTGTAACGTCACACTGTTTACAGAGAGCTCAATGTATTTCCTTTTCCCTTCAAAAGACCAAGCTGGGTGGGAGGTGCCAAGACATCTCCTTCTTCCTGGCTATATGGAAAGGGGAAGAGAAGTTAAAGAGAAGACTCCTCTCCCTCAAAAAGCCATAGAACTGGGGGGTGAGAGAAAAATAATTTTAACTCAGATTCTAATAGGACATCTGGAGAACTCATTTGCATAAATATCCTGAAACAAACAAAGTACAAAAAGTCAAAACAATGCAAGCAATCGTTAGAAGGCCAACAAAATAATAAAAAAATACATTGAATTAAGCAAACTTTAAATATGATCAGTTAGTTACATTTAGCTATTACAAATGTCATAATGCTTATATTTGATAAAATACAACAGCTGGATGATCATGTATCCCAGGAATTACTGGGAAATGTTTATTTTTACCTTGAGCAGCCCTCACTAAAAGAATAACGAGGCCATTATTTTGACTATACAAATAATTGGAAACAGCTGAAGGTAGACAGTTTTCCAGATAGGATACAATAAAGAAATGTGTAGGTCTACAGACACAAATGATAGTCTCTATTGGCTTCAAGAAAGAACCATTCACATTTTTCAAACAAGATACAATGATGTTTTTCTCCTGGTACCAGAATAAAATGGCAGCTTCATTCTTAACAATCAAGCTGCCATCCAGTTCTTTATTACAATACAAATGTATGGGCATTATTAGAAGTATCACAGGGAGCCACACCTCTAGTTAAGGTTGCCAGACACTTTCCATTATAAGTAGAGCTCAGTGAAATTTTTTTACACAACTAGCTAATTCATTTAAAATGCAGTTTCAGGTCAAATTCAGTTGCAGCTGAAATAGAAATGAATGTTTTAAATAAAAAGTTGAAATGTTTCATTGACATATTCTAAACAAAATGTTTTGATGTTTCATTTTGAAATGACATTTTGTTTTGAAATGTAACTAAATTGATTTAAAAAAAAAAAAAAACAGGATAAAAGTCACCTGAAAATGAAGCAAAACATTTAAATTCAGGTCAAGTAAAATGTTTCATTTGACACAAAATGAAACTTCTTCGGTTTTCCACTTTGGTGAGAAAAACTGAAAATTTTGTTATAAGACCCTGGTTTTAGTTATAACTTTGCCAAACTAACCATTAGGCTCAGATTTTCTATCATGACTGTTTGCCGCAAGCTGTAATTTTTTTTTTAAAGTTTCAACTAAAATGGTTCAGTCATTTCCAAGACCAAGATTAGGGAAAAATATGTTGTTTCACCCATGTTGAAAAATTATTACATATGTTTTATGCTCAGATGCCACCATGCTTTGGAACAGACACTTGAAATTTGGCTGGAGATCACAGTGGCATCAGATGCGCTCATTTTGCCATCCCTACGAAAATTTGCCCAAATTAGGCCAACCTATAAGCTTCTAAAAAGTCTCAGTTTGTACATGCTCAGTGAAGACTTGTTAGAGTTTGGTACCTAACTTCTCCAAAGATTCTGTCTGCACTGAGTGTGCACCATCCCCTCACAACTCCTGTGTGCTAACCAGACTGCATGCACCATCCCTCAGAGAGACTGAGCATGTTGCATCCCAGGGCTGCAGGGGCTAAGCAGGACATTCCCTGCAATTGCTCCTTCCAGCTACCTGGGGCAGCTATGGCATCAGTCACTGGAACTGAGAGCAGGGAGAATGTCTCTCCTGTGCTCGTAATGCTTCCTCTGCTGGTGCTCTAGCAGCATGGAGGAGAAGGAGGAAGCAACCTGACAGGAATGCTGAGGTGTGGGTAATGGGGGACAGCAGAGAGAAAAAAAGATGCAGGGTGGGGAGAAATAGGGACAGGAGATGGGAAGAAGAGGAGAAGGGGGAAGATATGGGCAGAGATAGTAGCTAGGGAAGGAACAGGGATAGGATCTCGAGAAACAGGGATGGGAGCAGACAGGGACAGGAAGAGGCTGGCTGGGACAAAGGCAGAAGAGTCTGTAACCACGAGATAACCCTCTCCTATAGAAGAAGATGAAATTGAAACCATTATTTCTGAGTCTCAATGTTCCTCTGGTGTCTAGCAAACAGCTGTGATCACCAGGCAACATGTGGATCTCCTTCCAGTTCTAGTGACTGGTCCACATAGACGATAACAGCCTTCTATTGCTACCAGTTACTCCTTTAGCTCAATTGATTGAAGACTGTGGATCTAAATATCCTAACACCAGTAGTGACCCCAAGGGTCGTTAATATTGTTCCTCAGATTTAATTTTTTGTATTTTCCAAAATACAAAACAATCTTAAATCCCTTAACCATAATTTTTGGGAATGTAACTGAATATAAATCTCCATGATTTAAAAAAAGGGGAAATATTGTTGTTCATTATTTCAAGTCTAGCTGTAGGAGCCAGTTGGGCCTTACCTAACTCTCCAAAGAGCATCCAAGTCAACAGTTAATTTGCATCGATAATATTTCAATATGCTTATCAAAATAAATTTTAATAGCGATGAAATTCAGGTTCTGACTGATATTAAAAACTCAAAAGCACTTCCAAAGGAGTTTTGGTTGCGCATGGTTTAGTATTAAAAGAATTACTCCCAATTAGCTTGTATTCCTAAAGACAATTTTGTTCTCTTAAAATGTTCAAACAAAGATTGTTCTCCTTACATCCACATGATCCATTCAAAAATCATTACTGGCAAAGCCCTCCCTCTCATTTCAGGGAGGGAGGATGACTGAAAAGGAAGATACATTAGCACAATATCTCAAAGAATTTTCCTTGATACTCGAACCATACAGTGGTGAAGAGAAAAAGAGAAGGAGATGAAATGAATAATCAGGGTAGATTTATCTGAAGGCCAAAATGTGATGAATCCCAGATCCAATTCTCCTTAATTCTGAATTCAAGTATCTACTCGCCTACATAGTAAATCCAGACACCATCAACTAATGGTTCTAATTCCGTTGATCAGAATTATTCATCAAGAGGATAGAAAGATCACACTAATCACGTTTCTTATTACCCAACACCTCAGTGACAGAAAATTATTAAATTAATTAATAAGAACACCACTCTGGTATCCAAGAGTCAAAGACAACTGTTGAATATTATGATCAATGGTATGGAACATGGCAGATAAATCAATAAGAATTAGCTTTCGTTCTTATAACTCTGGGTCCTACCAACGACTAAACTATTAAAGAGGTTGAGAAAAAGCTTTTTCAATGAGATGGCTGACTTGAAATCAATAACTAACAGGGATTGAGTAGGTCAAAATGATGGACAACATATTCATATGATTTATTATTATGTACTTATAAATGTACAAAGAGAAATTGGAAGAAGTTTATCTAGGATCTGAAGGCTCAACACGGTTTACTCAATATTAAATTTATGTAGTAAGCATTGTCTAAAATAAAAGGAAAGATTCCCTGAGATCAAAGAGGCATTAAGTATCTTAGGCTATGTCTACACTTGTGCTAACACTTGGTTAGTTAACCATGCACATGCTCACTCATGTTCCCCATACCAACCCTGAGTGTCCACATAAATCTGTCTTCAGCCCAGCCGTGTACACGCACGACCACACTGTCTCTGTTGTTACACAACATTAGCACTAGCATTTCAAAGGAGGTGTCAGGGTTCCCTCCCCACTCTGAACTCTGGGGTACAGATGTGGGGACCCGCATGGAAGACCCCCTAAGCTTATATTCCACCAGCTTAGGTTAAAAACTTCCCCAAGGCACAAATTCCTTTCCTTGTCCTTGGACGGTATTGCTGCCACCACCAAGTGATTTAAACAAACATTCAAGGAGGGGCCACTTGGAGCCCTATCTCCCCCAAAATATACCCTCCCCCCAGCCCCTTCACTCCCTTTCCTGGGGAGGCTTGAGAATAATATACTAACTAATAGGTTAGCAAAGTGAGCACAGTCCAAATCCCTGTTTTTTAGGACACTGAAAATCAATCAGGTTCTTAAAAGAAGAATTTTATTTAAAAAAAAAAAAAAAAGTAAAATAATCACACCTGCAAAATCAGGATGCAAGATAACTTTACAGGATAAATAAAAAGATTTACAACACAGAGGATTCTCCTCTAGGCTCAACTTCAAAGTTACAAAAACAGGAATAAACCTCCCTCTTAGCATAGGGAAAATTCACAAGCTAAAACAAAAGATAATCTAACTCACTTCCTTGCTATTACTTACAATTTCTGTAATTTTAGATGTATCATTTCAGGATCTTTTTAGGAGATGTTTTTTCCTGCCCTCGTCCCTCTCTCTGTTCGAGAGGGCACATGCAAAGAGAGCACAAACAAAACCTTCCCCCGCCCCAGATTTGAAAGTATCTTCTTTCCCCATTGGTCCTTCTGGTCAGGTGCCAACTCGGTTAATTGAACTGATTAACCCCTTACAGGTAAGTGATTCGGTACCTCTGGCCAGGAGGGATTTATGTTACTGCATACATACAGGTTGTTACCCTTCCCTTTATATTTATGACAGGCGGTATCCTAGGATTGTGTGCAGAGGAGACGCTCTAGGAACTGCCTTGCTGTGTGTTGTTGGTGCTATCCCACACTGTCACACATTTGTCGATGGCAGTTCCTGCTCACCTCTCATTCCTGCCAGGCTGGGTGGAAGACATGAAGCAACTGGACGACAGAGTGGTTCTGCTCCTGTCTGCAGGACAAATGTTTATGCAGTGGAATAGGTGATTGGCAAGATGCAGGATGGAATCTGGGCAGAACTTTCTGCCATGCTGAAGTTGACTGACTTTGAGGGTCAATGACAATCCATACGGGTCCCATGGAACAGACATGGTGAATGCTGGCGTTACCGTGATATGGGTAGCATTCTTTCCCCCCATTGGAAGAAGATGAGAAATTCCCTCACATAACGCACTTTCCTGTAGAAGGCCACAATATTGATACTTTTCAGCATTCTGGGAATGCCACTGTAGGTTCTCAGATAACTTTTGCAGCCTCTGATGAAGGAGCAGAGACTAATAATGGTAAAATACATGTACTAATGTTTTTTAAAATTTAAAATTTTTGAAGTATCATAAGCAGATGGGGACAGTTCCTTCCAGGACCTATGTTACCTGTTTGCAATTGCTTCTTAAATGTCTGATCCAACAGTTGGAGAACATAAAAGGTTTTCAAGGTAAAAAAATTGAAAACAGAAGTGGCTCTCCAGTCCTCTGGAGGAGATCCAGCAATCTATGCCAGAGAGATATTTCTGCTAAAGATCATCCCTCTACATATTGCTGAAGGGAGGGGTTTAGTCCGCTATGAAGGTGGCCCAAGCAGATTTGCACTGTTGATGAATCTCAGACCCAGCTGGAGTTTTTGCTACACCAGGAATTTGCTGAAGTATGCTTACAGGACTGGGAGGCAATTTGACGGAAATTCTCAACTAGCATACGGAGTTTTCATGGAAAATAGAAGAAAACCATGAATACTGCCCACCCCCAACAGCATCACCAGAAAATCCTGTGCCTGTACCCGGCTAACAGAGGTGAAATGGACAGAGAAAGAAAGACACTTCAACTGTATTTGCTTTCCTTAAGTTTCAGATCAGCACCACAAGCCTCTTGCCCTCCACAGCAATGGGACACCACACTATATTTTTCCATTTGCCAGACCAGATCCTTTTCACACCCCTGTTTCCACCAGCTTGTGCACCATTGCTCGGTGAGGGGAGAGGCCAGGCACCAGGGATAGGGCGGTAACAATTTTTGTGATCTTCCCGGGGAGAAAGGACTGCTGTGATGTTTCTTGGACAACCAAAGGATTCCCTTCTCCTTCCCAGGCCTATCCTGCCCCCCCACCCCCCTTCCCTTCAACTTGGCTCCCATTTGTAAGGGGTTGGGAGACAAGCACAGACACTATGTACTATAGGCTTCTAAGGAAGAAATGGCAGTTGTTACTAAATTTGACAACCAACTATACATTTTCCATAACTGCCCCATCCCCAACAGGCCAATTCTAATCCTGCCCCCCTCCCTTCCTCTGGTCCATGTTGTGACAGGTTGGGTCACAGAGAGCCCCTTTGGACTGCCACCTGATGTGCTGAGACTACCTATGAGCCTGTTTTCCCTGCCATCTTGTGACTTCAGTACCCTGTCTTGTTGATCCAGACACGCTAGTCTGCACCATGTCCCCCAAAAGCTGCAGACTTAACTGAAAACAGCTTAAGAAGTGCTCCTGTTTCTAGCACCCAAATACCCAGTTGTCAATAGGGTCCAAACCCCAAATAAATCCATTTTGATCTGTATAAGCATATACAGGGTAAACTCATAAATTGTCTGCCCTCTATAACACTGATAGAGAGATATGCACAGCTGTTTGCTCCCCCAGGCATTAATTACTTACTCTGGGTCAATTAATAAGCAAAAGTGATTTTATTAAGTATAACAAGTAGGATTTAAGTGGTTCCAAGTAATAACAGACAGAACAAAGTAAGTTACCAAGCAAAATAAAATAAAACATGGAAGTCTAAATCTAACACAGTATGAAACTGAATACAGATTAAATTCACCCACAGAGATGTTCCAATAAGGTTCTTTCACAGACTAGACTCCTTTCTAGTCTGGGCCCAATCCTTTCCCCAGTACAGTTCTTGTTAGCTCAGGTGGTAGCTAGGGGATTTTTCATGACTGCTCTCCTTTGTTCTGTTCCACCCACTTATATGGCTTTGCCACAAGGCAGGAATCTTTTGTCTCTCTGGGTCCCCACCCCTCCTTCTAAATGGAAAATCACCAGGTTAAAGATGGATTCCAGTACCAGGTGACATGGTCACATGTCCTGTGAGACCCCAAGGCTTCATTCTTCCCAGCCTGACTCGCAGGAAGGCTTGCAAGTAAACAGAGCCTTCTACAGTCAATTGTCCTAGTTGGTGGTTTAGCATCTTGATAGCTCCCATCATTAATGACCCACACTTTGCATAGCTACAATAGGATCTCAGAGTTATGTTTTATATTCCTAGTTTCAGATACAAGAATGATACGTTCATACAAATAGGATGAACACACTCAGTAGATTATAAGCTTTGTAATGATACCTTACAAGAGACCTTTTGCATGAAGCATATTCCAGTTACATTATATTCACGCTCATTAGCATATTTTCACAACAGCATATGGAGTGCAACGTCACACACCTTTGCTTCCTGCATGCTGGCCAAGAAATGCAGACACAGGGGTGCAATGGTTGTTTTTTAATGATCTGTTTTATAGCTTCTGCCAAATGCATAATAGTGGTTCATGTGAAATCAATAAAATCATTGGTTTATAGCAAAGTGTTGCTCAGGGACTGTTTTGGGGTGGGGACTGGGCTTAAAAAATCAGGACTGTAGCCCCAGAGCAAGAAGAGATATTGGTGGGGAGGGTGGGGGTCCAGTGTAATTTAGCAGCCTTGGGTTATTATTCCTGCTGTGGCTTGTGGTCCTCCTTGGATTCTTTGCATTGGTCTTCATGGTTGAAGATGTGAGGGAGATTCCCAAACCTGAGCCATTCTTTTTAGTTGACAAATCTGAGGAACTGTCACAGATTGAGGTGTCATTAGAGGTGGTTTTGGAAGAAATTGATAAACTAAACAGTAATAAGTCACCAGGACCAGATGGTATTCACCCAAGAGTTCTGAAGGAACTCAAATGTGAAATTGCAGGACTACTAACTGTAGTCTGTAACCTATCATTTAAATCAGCTTCTGTACCAAATGACTGGAGGATAGCTAATGTGATGCCAATTTTTAAAAAGGGCTCCAGAGGTTACCCCAGCAATTACAGGCAATTACTGGGCAAACTGATTGAAACTATAGTAAAGAACAAAATATGTTCATCTATGTATCTAACGAATTTGTTGGCGAATAGTCAACATGGTTTTTGTAAAGGGGAATCATGCCTCACCAATCTCCTAGAATTCTTTGAGGGGGTCAACAAGCATGTGGACAAGGGGAATCCAGTGGATATAGTGTATTTAGATTTTCAGAAAGCCTTTGCCAAGGTCCCTCATCAAAGGCTCTTAAGCAAAGTAAGCAGTCATGGGATAAGAGGGAAGGTCCTCTCATGGATTGGTAACTGGTTAAAAGATAGGAAACAAAGGGTAGGAATAAATGGTCAGTTTTCATAATGGAGAGAGGTAAATAGTGGTGTTCCCCAGGGGTCTGTACTGGGCTCAGTGCTATTCAACATTCATAAATGATCTGGAAAAAGGGGTAAACAGTGAGGTGGCAAAATTTGCAGATGATACAAAACTACTCAAGATAGTTAAGTCCCAGGCAGACTGCAAAGAGCTACAAAAAGATCTCTCAAAACTGGGTGACTGGGCAACAAAATGGCAGATGAAATTCAATGTTGATAAATGCAAAGTAATGCATATTGGAAAACATAATCCTAACTATACATATAAAATGATGTGGTCTAAATTAGCTGTTACCACTCAAGAAAGATCTTGGAGTCATTGTGGATAGTTCTCTGAAAACATCCACTCAATGTGCAGCGGCAGTCAAAAAAGCAAACAGAATATTGGGAATCATTAAGAAAGGGATAGATAATAAGACAGAAAATATCATATTGCCTCTATATAAATCCATGGTACGCCCACATCTGGAGTGCTGCATGCAGATGTGGTCGCCCCATCTCAAAAAAAGATATATTGGACTTGGAAAAGGTTCAGAAAAGGGCAACAAAATGATTAGGGGTATGGAACAGCTGCTATATGAGGAGAGAATAATAAGACTGGGACTTTTCAGCTTGGAAAAGAGATGACTAAGGGGGGATCTGATAGAGGTCTATCAAATCATGACTGGTGTGGAGAAAGTAAAGAAGGAAGTGTTATTTACTTCTTCGCATAATACAAGAACTAGGGGCCACCAAATGAAATTAATAGGCAGCAGGTTTAAAACAAACAAAAGGAAGTATTTTTTCACACAACGCACAGTCCACCCATGGAACTCCTTGCTAGAGGATGTTGTGAAGGCCATGACTATAACGGGGGT
The DNA here is from genome assembly GCF_002925995.2 of Terrapene triunguis. Classification (NCBI taxonomy): domain Eukaryota; kingdom Metazoa; phylum Chordata; order Testudines; family Emydidae; genus Terrapene; species Terrapene triunguis. The sequence goes on from NW_020664368.1 coordinate 424,125, forward strand.
CCAAAGAAAGAACTAGATAAATTCATGGAGGATAGGTCCATCAATGGCAATTAGCCAGGATGTGCAGGGATGGTATCCCTAGCTCTGTTTGCCAGAAGCTGGGAATGGGCAACAGGGGATGGATCACTTGATGATTACCTGTTCTGTTCATTCCCTCTGGGGCACCTGACATTGGCCACTGTTGGGAGACAGGATACTGGGCTAGATGGACCTTTGGTCTGACCCAGTATGGCCATTCTTATGTTGGGTTCATTGGGGGTGGGGAGTGTTGCTCAACTGGCTCCTCTGGGTAGAGGTGCAAAATGACATGCTCCTAATCCTCCAGGACATCCTCCATGGTCTCTGCAGTCTCCTTGCCATGACCCTCACCGGCAACCCATTGGACAAAAAAGCCAGCAGGGTTGAGGCAAGGGTTGTGAGCCACTTCCTACTCTGTACTGGGAATCCTTGTCAACATCCAATCCTGCTAGTCCTAGAACGGGCACTGTCAGGGTTCCCTCTCCACTCTGAACTCTGGGGTACAGATGTGGGGACCCGCATGAAAGACCCCCTAAGCTTATTTCTACCAGCTTAGGTTAAAAACTTTCCCAAGGCACAAATTCTTCCTTGTCCTTGGACGGTATTGCTGCCACCACCAAGTGAGTTAGACAAAGATTCAGGAAAAGGACCACTTGGAGCTCCTGTTTCCCCAAAATATCCCCCCCAACCCCCTTCACCCCCTTTCCTGGGGAGGCTTGAGAATAATATACCAACCAAACAGGTAAACAAGGTGAGCACAGACCAAACCCTTTGGTTTTTAGGACACTAAAAACCAATCAGGTTCTTAAAAGCAGAACTTTATTATAAAGAAAAAAGTAAAAGAAGCACCTCTGTCAAATCAGGATGGAAGGTAATTTTACAGGGTAATAAGATTTAAAACTCAGATGACTCCCATCTAGGCAAAACTTTAAAGTGACAAAAAACAGGAGTAAACCTCCCTCTTAGCATAGGGAAAATTCACAAGCTAAAACAAAAGATAATCTAATACATTTCCTGGCTTTACTTACAATTTTTGTACTCTTAGATGCTTATTTCAGGTAGGGGTTTAGGAGATGTTTTTTTCCTGCCCTGGTCCCTCTCTGGCCGGGAGAGAACAACAAAGAGAGTACAAACAAAAACCTCCCCCCACAGATTTGAAAAGACCTTCCTTCCCTTATTGGTCCTTTTGGTCAGGTGCCAACCAGGTTATTTGAGCTTCTTAACCCCTTACAGGTAAAGGAGGGATTTTATGCTACCCTTAGCTGTATGTTTATGACAGGCACATATGATAATCCCTCCCAGAGTGACTGTTCTAGTCTTTTGTCTTCCTGTACAGGAGCCTCAAGTGCTTTATACTTTCCTGGCAATGGGCAGGCTCCCTAGTGGATTTTACAAATTCTGCAGACTCTCTCAATGGAACTCACATCTGGTTTATGAGCTCTGCTCTGAGTTTCAGTTTATGGTCAGAAATACCTACTGGATCCAGGTGTCTGCAAAGTTTATAAATTCTGCAGAAGCAGAGTACCACTGAGGAACAAGCGATTAATAGTTTTACAGAACTAAACTCTATAGGTTCTGTAACCCCATTATAAGATCTGCAGGAGCAAGCAAGCCAAACTCAAAGACCCAGCAGCTCCTTCTGAGGAATATAAACTCTGTAGAACTAGAGAACATGGAGTTCTTATATAATCTGCATAGACACGAGAGAGGACTGGGACTTTTGTAGAGCTTGGTAAAGCTCTTTCTGTACCTATGGGGATGGACATATTAGAAATGCATAGATAGGTTAGGGGCTGGAACTTCTGCAGAGCATAGAAAGCCTACAGGAACAGGACAACAGTCAGTTTCTGTCTAGCAGAGCTTCTAAACCTCCCACAGCACAAACATTCTCCAGCCAGGGCCGGCTCCAGCTTTTTTGCCGCCCCAAGTAGCGGGGGGGGGGGGGGGGGGGGGGGGGGCCACCCCCGTGGGGCTCCTGCCAAAGTACCGCCAAAGAAGAACAGATGGAGTGAAGGACCCGCCACTGAATTGCCGCCAAAGACTAATGCGGAGCGCTTGATCAGCCACTGAAGTGCCGCCGAAGACCCGGACGTGCCACCCCAATACCGGACAGAGTGCCGCCCCTTTCTATTGGCCGCCCCAGGCATCTGATTCCTTCGATGGTGCCCGGAGTCGGTGTTGTATCAGCCAGGCACCTGTCTCCAGCAGGAGGGGAAGGACTATAGTAAAGTCATAATGCTGAATTTGCAACAATCCAATAATTTCCCAGAGGACAGATTATGATGTCATAAGAAAAAGACTCCTGACTTTACTCCAGAACTAGACACAGGTCAGACAGGAGAAAGCCTTTCCTAAACACACATCTCTCTAGTAATAGCAAAGGGAATACAGAAAAATATCAGCTTGCATTCATTTTTATGTAAAAGTTCTCTTTTTAATAAGGTTTCATTTTCTAGTGGAGATGCAGTGAGCAGGCAATCAAATTATAAAACATTAGAAAGCTCAAAGTAATGCAACATTCTTCTGTTTATCTGGAAAGGTTTGAGATTACAAACCTCATTCTCATGACCAAGATCACAATGAGACTAGCAAGTGCCATAGTATGACTATTGCTTTGTTAGAACCTTGACCAATAACCAGAACTAGGGTGACCAGACAGCAAGTGAAAAAAATCGGGACAGGGGGTGAGGGGTAATAGAAGCCTATATAAGAAAAAGCCCCCAAAATCGGGACTGTCCCTATAAAATCAGGACATCTGGTCACCCTAACCAGAACAGTTTTATAAAGAAAAAAATCTGGCCTGAAAAATGTGTTTCTTTTGGGATAAAACAACAAAAACGAGTGGATGAAGAAAACAGTATATGTAATATATTTAGAAGTCTGTAAAGCAATTAGTTGTGTGTATCTTACATAATTGAGTTGGATAGGGCCACATTTACATGGACTAAAAATTGCCTGAGACCTAAACACACAGGAATACTCTATGTCAATATGACAATTAACTGGGGAATTGTCTACTGCAATACTGCAGGGATCTGTATTGTCTGGTGTTTTTAACATCTTCATGAATGTGGAAAAAGGAGTAATTGGCATGTTAATGGCATGCACGGGAGGAGTTGCATTTACCACTGAGGACAGAGACATATTACATAGGTACCTTGTGAGATTAGAAACTGAGCAGAAAAAAGCAGACAGATTCATTCTGGAAAAATGCTAGCTGGTATATCGGAGGTGAAATAGTTCTATATACACTCCCTGAGAGAAAGAGGAAAGCAACAATGTTGCAAATGATCTTGGGGTAGCAAATTAGACATGTTTTGCATTGTGGGATGGCAAAAAAAAAAAAAAAAAAGACAAAAAAAAATAAGAATGGAAAAAAAAAAAAAAAAAATATTATGAAAGGAAAAAAAAAAAAAAAAAAAAAAAAAAGGCCAATACAAGTTTGGTCTGTATATACAGAGGCATCACATCTCTGAGCAGGAAGATTATTGTCCTGCTTTACTTAGCTCTCCTGGGACCACATCTGGAATAGAATTTTCTTTTCCAGGAACCACATTACCAGAAAGATATTGACAAGTTGGAGGGAGTTTAAAGAAGAGCAACAAAGATTAGGAGGCTAGAGGGACTCATGCAGGAGGAAAGATATTGCAAGCTAAATATTTTAGCTAAAAGACATCAACAAAGGGATATGGTGAAGACTAAACAAGTTTGAAAGGTGCCAAAACCAAGAATGGAGAGAAATGTAGAGTTGTAAAAGGAGGTATAATTAGTAGTAATGGAATGAAATGAAAACAGGAAAAAGGTAGGATGAGTATCAGGAAAAACTTCTTGTCAGTGAGATCTATTAGGTTGTGTCAATCTCCCAAAGGAAAGGATTGAAATCTGGTCACTTAGGACATTTAAAACTAGACTGAACAAGCCACCAGAAGAAGCTGTGCCTCAGTGAACGACCCTGAATCAGCAGGAAGATGGATTAGGTGACCTGCTAGGTCGTTACCATATCTCACTTTTGTAACACTTTTATGACAATTCTGGATTGAAAAATAGACTGTTGCAAATTTAATCTTTTAAATACATGGGTAATTTCATTTTTTGTAGCTTTCCCTCAGCAAAGAAACAAACACCAAAGGCAATCTTGAGATGAGTAATAAATAAAGAGACGACACAAGAGGCTTTTCTACCATTACTTCTTAGTTCCCTTTTACAGTTTGGGACCTGACTCAATCCCAGACCCAGATCACCAAACACCTCCTAATTCTGGTGGGTATGAACCCCCTTTCTACGTATAGCACCTAGTAAGGAATTTTACTGTCACCTAAGACCTTCAAGTGGCAATCACAAATATCTCCCATCTCAGCTGACATAAAAATCAGTCTCATAGAGACCTCTAAAGGTACATCTTCATGGGAATAAAAGACCTGTGTCATGGCCATGGCTGGCCAGGGTCAGCTGACTTGGGCTAATGGGGCTAAAAATTGCAGTGTAGACATTCAGGCTCGGGCGGGAGCCTGGGTTTTAAAATCCCGCGAGGGGTGTGGATCTCAGAGCTCATGCCCGAATGTCTACACTGCAATTTAACTCTGGAGCCCAAGCCAATTGACCTGGGCTTTGAGACTTTTGTGTGTGTGTGTGTGTGTGTGTGTGTGTGTGTGTGTGTGTGTGTGTGTGTGTGTGTGTGTGTGTGTGTGTGTGTGTGTGTGTGTGAGTGAGAGAGAGAGAGAGAGAGAGAGAGAATTGCAGTGTTGACTTACTCTCATAGTATGGCAGCTCTTAAGTGAAATTAGCCTACTAAATAATCTTTGTAAAAAAAAGCTAGTCATGAGCAGAGAGGAAAAATAGAAAATCCTGTAGAACCCTCAAAGGAAGCTCTAGGATTCCATGCCAGTGCTTCGTCCACTAGACCATATGGACATGGGTAACCACCACCTGAATTTCTTCACAATTCACACATTTTGGCCTAAATGATTTCCCGGATTTTCACATGTGCAAAAAACCACTCACCCAAAATGTCTTTTGAGTTTAAGTTTCCCGGGGGGGGGGGGGGGGGAGAAGTCTCTCCATAAATGTTTCAGAAAATGAAATTTGTGGGTTTGAAATCTCCAGAAATGGACTGGCAAAACATTTTTCACAAATCTTCACATTTCCCCTCCGCCCCCCCCCCACCAGTTTCACCCACAGCTACACAGAATCTTGATTGTAATTATCCAAACAGAGCAACAGAAAAGCACAAGAAGACAATCGTATACAATGGGGGTAACTGGGTTTTGGAGTCTGGATTCTTTTCAATCAGAATTATATAAACAAAATGCACATACTGCACATTTGTGGAGTGGCACTAGATCAACTGCAGTAGGATTCATTGGATGACTTACTAGGATGTGATGCAGTTGCAGTATACAAATCCCCATTAACCAAAAACCTAGTTAGAATACAGGTGAGGTTGCTTTGGTGCAAAGCCCACCAATATAAATAACTGAAAAGCAAGATCATCAACCTTATTTCACATGCAACAACATCCACATGTCACACTATACAATCACTCAGGCAGACTCCACACCTCCCTGCTATACAGAAATGAACTGATTTTTGTGTGACTTTGTATGTCCATCAGGAAAAAAGAAGCCTCTGGCTCACTGTCATATGGTCTCCTGTGTTCTTTGTACTGCTATGATAAGAAAACTGCTATATAAATAATATTAAACTCAAGCTAACTCTGAAAAATAAATAAAATGAAGACCAGAAAAAATAAGATCTCACATTTTAACACTCTCTGCAGGGGCTACAAGAATGTAGTCCTTGGTGATTTGTGTCTGGAATGTAAGAAGGGTGACTACCAGAGATGGTTGTAATTGGATTCATTCCCTTAACAATGTCTTTTGAGTTTTTCTATATACATATTCTATATTTTAGATAATATGCACAAGTAGTATATTGCATTTATGGTAGATACTATAACTTCAGGAGGAATTATGAACTGATAATCCTAGCACTTATTAATATAATTTGTAAATATAATAAGCTAAACTCTGCTCCCAATTACGGCTTTTCAACCCTAGGAATTTCAGTGGGGTTTGCATCGTTGTAAACAAGAGTAGAATTTGGCCCTGTATCTTTATATATTTTAGTTCTTTATAAAAAGATGCACTGTTTCCCAAATGTCTGGAATGAACCAAGTTTGATGATTTCAAGGATATTAAAATATTATCATCAATATTGATACTTGTTTCAGAGTAGCAGCCGTGTTAGTCTGTATCCGCAAAAAGAACAGGAGTACTTGTGGCACCTTAGAGATATTTGTATAGCCCTTTTCATTCTGCATAATCCCACTGGGCTTTAAAAACTAAATACATATACAATCATTGAAATGCAAGCATATTTACAATTTTAATAGTTTTCAGTAAATCACAGTAAACTGTCACTTTAAAGGCTCAGGGCATTTTCTGTTCCTGCTTGCAGGCTAGGGGCCTCTGTAGGGAAGCCTGTGGTCCAGGTCTAGAAGCAGTCAGTTCTGCTGACAGACAACCTAGAGTAAGGTTGAGGTGAGTGGTACCTCTCAGTTTTAGTGAGCAGCCTGGTTTGTCTCTCTGTTTTGGGGTTCTTGTGTATTATCATTCTGAATTCTAAGAAATAAAGTAGTGTTAGAGTGCAGCCTTCCAGCAAGAGTATTTTATGTTTTTATTGACTATCTGTGTGTATGCTGTGAGCATAACATTTATGTGGAAAGGGACAGCTAACTGGTGCACATCACATTCCGCAGCAGTCATTATTAGTGATCTCGGGTGCACAATGGAGCAGTTAAAATGTAATTTTCAAATAAAGTGCTCAGGTAAAGAAACCCTGTCTGGTAACAGGTGGATCAGGTAATAGGAGGGTAAAACAAGGCAGTGATCATATAGACATGTTATCTGGAAGGAAAATACCATCAAATGGGAGAAGGGAATGGAGGAAAAGATAACATTAAGAACAGAGCAGCTGGATGGGGCATCTTGCGGACAACGTTAATAAGTCAGCAGGTGGATGGAAACAAGAGAAATTAACATTTTTAAAAAGAGTGCTCTTAAATCTTTTTCTCCCAGAAAAAAGTGTGATAAAATTGAGACTAAATCTACTTAAAACTGATCATGTTCTCCTTTATGTTTTTACAGCACCAAACACCCTTTACAGAGCTCTACAGATAATGTTTGTTGTACAACTAAATACAGCAGCAAACAAGTTACAGTAAAAAATATAGATGGGTGGCACCTTCACCACAGTTCTAAAAAACAAAGTCAGTTCTGAAGACTATTTGCATTCAGACTGTATACATGTCACAAATAAGGTTTATTAACTATTATTATTATTAGGATTATCATAGTGCCTAGGCGCCTCAATCATAGCCAGGACACCATAGTGCTATGCGCTGTACAAAACATAGAACAAAAAGACAATCCTCATCCCAAAGAGTTTATAATCTAAGCATAAAACAAGAGACATCTAATGGGTACAGACAACTAGGTGGGGGAGGACAAAGAAATAATGAGACAACACTGGCCAGCACAATGGGCAGTTGTAACAGCCCATCGGTGACCTAACCATTGTCAAGTTTCTTGTAGGCATAGTAGGAAGAGAGCCTGAGACATAAGGCCTTGTATTAGAGGCCTGGTATGAGGCAGGACCTGCTCACAGAATTTGGCAAGAATAGAGCTGATATTGCAGAAATACACATTCCTAAGAAGTGCTAGTCACAGAGTGCTCACGCAAACACATCCTGATATTAAGTGGTACCTGATAATCAAGAATGGTACAAAAACATTCCCCAAGGATAACAGGAACACACTGACCCCTCCTAAAAGAGAAGGTCATAATTTAAAAGAATAAAAATTAAACCAAAATGAATTTTAAATACAGGCTTATGCAAATACTTTGAGGGTATTACACTTTTATGACACTTGGTTGTGTTTGGGAGCCAAAGGTGGAAATCTGTTGAAATTGTTTGGTTATTTTTAAATATTTTTATTAGGACATTTTTATAACTATATTTAAAAATGCAAACACGTTTATAAAAACCCAAATAAGAAATTGACATTTTCTTAATATTATCTTTACCTTGCAAACATCTATCAACATCTAACCACAATAGGCATCATGGAAAAGGGAAGTTCTAAGAAGAATAATGAGGTCGCTTTGTGAATGTTTACAAGGGACTCCTCCCAAAGGTGAGGGGCAGCATGGGAGAAAGCATGAAGCTGTTTGTTGGAAAATTTAACAAGCAGGTGATGGAGGCTGGCATCATGGGCCAATCAAAGGCAGGAGTCAACATCTCTATAGTGAATGAGACATAGGGCGGGGATTGGCCTTGAAAGTGAAAACAAGTAGCTTATGTTGGATGCTGTGTAGAAGTGGGGGTGGAGGGATGCAAACAGAGGAGGGACATGGTCAAGCAGCAGAAAAAGAGAATGATCTTTACAGTAGCATTCTGAATGGATATAAGGACAAGACTGTATTTTCAAGTCTAGCGAGAAGGATGTTGCAATAATCAAGACGTAAGATGATGAGAATTTTAGCAGTGTGGAGGGAGGAAAGGCATATCTTAGAGATGTTATAAAGAAAGAATATGGAAGATTTAGATATAACCTGGATGTGAGAACCCAGGGAGAGATCCAAATCAAAGATGATGCCCATATTCTGGGCCTGAGTCCAGGAAGGATGGTGATGATGTCCACAGTGATCAAGAAAAAAAGGTAGTGGGGACAGCTTAATCTTCCCCCTAAGATCTTTATTTCAGCCATACACACCTCTACCCTGATATAACGCGACCCGATATAACACGAATTCGGATATAACGCGGTAAAGCAGTGCTCCGGGGGGGGGGGGGCGCGCGGGACTGCGCACTCCGGCGGATCAAAGCAAGTTCGATATAACGCGGTTTCACCTATAACGCGGTACTTTTTTTGGCTCCCGAGGACAGCGTTATATCGGAGTAGAGGTGTAGAACTTGACTTGATGGTAAGATACCCATGAAGATATGTCAGAGAGATGGGCTGAGGTTTTTGTTTGGGCAGAAGGAAACAGATCTGGAGTAGAGAGGTAGATCTGTGAGTTGTCAGCATAGAGATGGTAGTTGAATGTGTGTCTGCAGATGAGATTACCCAGAGATAAAGGGTAGAGGGAGAAGAGAAGGGGACCAAGAACAGAGTCCTGTAGAACCCTCACAGAAAGTTGGAGGTGGAATGAGGAGGATCCTCCAAAGGACATGCTGAAGGAGTGAATTGAAAGGTAGGAGGAGAACCAGGAAAGGACAGTCACAGAAACCAAGGGAGGACAAGATTTCAATACAAGCATGATTGACAGTGTTGGAGGTAGAGGAGGAGGAGGAGAGAAATTCCAGACAGCAATTGTAAACAGCTCATTCAATGAGCTTAGAGACGAAGGGGAGATTGGACAGTAGCTGGAGATGCATGTGAGGTTAAGTGTAGGATTTTTAAGATGGGAGAGACTAAAGCATGTTTGTATTGTGAGGGAAAAAGCCAGAGGACAGTGGGAAGTTAAGGAGAAGAGTAAGTGAAGGGATGAGGGTAGGTGAAAAGAAGATCAGGAGTTAGTAGGGGTCACTGAGTGGTTTATTCAGTGTGAACATTTTTAGAATACATTTGCTACAGTATACTGTCAAAATCTCATCAATTTAACACTTGTGGCTTCATGCACTGATTAAACTGACTGTATTTTTCCCCTGAAGAACTAAAGGAATCACACAAGCTTAAAAGAAGGGTCAGCAGGGAGTACTGCAAAGTCTCTCTTCTAATCCAAAGTGAAAGTGAGAGGAAGTAAGAGTGATGGAAAGAGACCATGGAGGAATATGAAGTCAGGTACATTGTTGTTGTTTGTCACAATTTAAACTGGTCCGTGACACTGGATGAGAGAGGGACACACACACTTTGCTGGAAGGTTTAGAATACTCAGGCGAGATTTTTAACTGTACACGATGAAAATGAATGTTCACTCTGTTAGCTGTGATGCAAAGTAACACACACAAGCCCAATTTTGTAGTTTGATTTGTGAAAATAATATATTTGGGGGGAAGGAAATGATTATGTTTTGTTTCCATGCCTGCTGCCGCAAAGTTACTCAAGGCTATAGCCCCGTTCCCCTTGCAGACCAAAGGTGAAATCCTGGACCTATTGAAGTCAATGGGAGTTTTGCCATTGACTTCAAGATTTCATCCCAAGGCTCTAAATATTCTACTCAGGTACCACAGTGATACATGCTATGTAATCAGACAGACAGGTAGATAAATATATAGGCCCAAACAAAGTTACCGAGTGACTCATTTCATTCTGAGAGGGTGTCCCATTCAGCAATAGGCTCCACCTTGCCCACTTGACAGGTTCCTGACTAACTGGTCTGCCAGAGGGATATTATTCCATGGTATCCTTTCAGCTATTGAGATAGCCAGGGCAGAGCTGCAGTGCACCACAATATGCAGCAGCCACTGGTGATGCTTTGAAATTCAAATTGTGTTTCAACAAATGTTTTTGAAACTCTTGGCGGCTCTGGTGGCCATTGGGAATTCCTCCTCCTTTCAAACGACTAGCTGAAGAGATGCTACAAACACAGCTCTCCAACTTCCCAGCAGCCTCAGGTGTCCAATTGGGAGCCTCCAGGAAGCTATTTTTCCAAGGCATACTACACCCAGCAGTCACCTATGTTGTCAGTGACATTAGTCAGCTTTGGCTCAATTCCCACCACTGCAGAAAATGAGTAAATCCCTTTGTTTCTCCAAGTGATACCCTGGAACTCTATTGGAGACTGACAAAAGGAATGGGTACAGATAGACTCAGAGGTGCACAAGACTCCCAGAGAAGGTTTTCTTTTTATTTCTTTTTTCTTTTTCTATTTTTTTTTTAAACAGGCAGTAGGAAACTTATGTAAATTAAAAGCAATTTCCACTCTTGAAAACAGCTTTCCAGTGGACTCAATATGACAGAGAAGGCTTTACAAATTTTTTATACTAGACCAGAAAATGGTTCATGTAGGTGGCCTCTGCCAACAGCACTGCAAGCAGTTGCAAGCCTCAGGGAGCCCCTATGGTGAAATGCCTATAGCCATGTATTGCCTTAATCTCACTCTGTGGGAGCCTGCTGGGATATGTGGAGCCCAGATCATGCTTTAATTTATCACAGATCAAAGAGTACCTTACTGCTTGGGGCCTGCTGCCTGGCCCCATGTGCTGGAAATTAACTTCTATTAAAAACTGTCTAAAACATTATATTTTTAATTGTGTTGTTTCATTCCAACAGCCAAGCTAGCCTGCAGAAAAGTCTCGGCCTGATTTTTTGGCTGGAGGGCTTCCAGACATTTCAAAGACAGCCAGAATCTTTATTTTTCAAATTTCAACATATTTTTCACACCTTTGACAGAAGGGAAGTATATCATCTAAGAAGAAAAGAAAAGTGCACACAGGCAGTGAGATGATCACACAAATCCCCCGCAGTAATTAAAAAAAAATCATCATTCTAGCTGTAGAAAATCCAGCTATTCTATCTACATAATTCACATTTTACTGTGATAAGCAATTCAGAGTTTTTCAGAGAAGGAAGTTCAAACATAAGATAATTTTAATATCTGAAATACCACGGGATCATAACCTCTATTTGTATGGGGATGGGCTCAGTGATAGAGTTGGTCTTTTCCAGCTCTGAATCCTAGGATCCTATTAGCAGGTATTCATCAGAGCACTAATGAAACAATTCAGGCCAGTGAGCTTCTGAAGTCTGAAAGCTGATGCAAGAAAACAACATGTGCTGGGATAACATCTCTCTGTTAGGAGCTCCCTTCCTTTATGATTCACAATTCATAGATTCTAAGGCCAGAAGGGACCACTGTGATCATCCAATCTGACCTCCTGTATAACACAGGCCACACAGAACTCCCCCAAAATAGTTTCTAGAGCAGATCATTTTTGAAAAACATCCAGTCTTGATTTAAAAACTGTCAGTGATGGTGGGAGCGTTCTGTTTTGTGAACTCACTCTCTATATTCAATAGGTTGTCCAATCTACAGAAGCTGCAAGCATGGTCTATTTGGCCTTTGAATAGTACACAGTTGCAGGAAGTGCTAGGCAATGTCCACAAAAGAAGAAGCGGGGAGGAGGGGATAATTACTATTATTTGTTAAGCACTGACTGTCCACTCAGTGCTGTTCAAGACGTGTCAACGCTGGAGGTGTAATTTCCAGTGCTGATCGAACTAGAGTGCTAAAAATAGCAGCATAGCTGCAGCTACACAGACAAGCCACCTTGATTACCTAGGGTCCAGGGCAGTAGCATACTTAGCGCAGCTTCCTGTCCCCTGCTCATGCCACTGTGACTACACTGCTACTTCTAGCATGCTGGCTTGATCAGTGCTAGCAAGTATACATCTACCTGAGCTGGAAATCACACCTCCAGCTCCAGTATAGACCTCTCCACACAGAGCGACACAGGAACCAAGCCTATAGCTTTGAAGTCAATGGCAGCAGGATTGGACCCACAGTTCCTGCCCTGAGGAGCAACAACCTACATAGGCGAACACCACAAAATGCACTGGGAGATTCAGAGAAAGGTTCTGTCTTGGTGTGAGGGTATTTTTTTTCATTGATCTGTATTAGTGTGTGTGTGGGGGGGGGGGACAGCATTTTCACTGGCATGAGTTAATGTTTGTGAGGTCTGAGGAAAAAGTAATCTTTGAAGAGAGATTTGAAAGAAGAGGTAGTGGTTGCCTTTTATACTGGGGTAGGTAGGGTGGTCTAGGCATAAGGAAAGCATGGAAAAAGGATTGTAGACAGGAGTAAGAGGAGACAAAAAGTGAAATTCAAGGAAAGATACATTTGTAGAGTGAAGCTGGCTGGGGAGGAGGTGGGGGTTGGAGAGAGATAGTGCTAGAGATTGAGAGCAGAGATATAGAGAGTAGATTTCTATAGAACCTTAGAATCATAGGACTGGAAGGGACCTTGAGGGGTGATCTAGTCCAGTCCCCTGCACTCGTGGCAGGACTAAGTATTATCTAGACCATCCCTGACAGGTGTTTGTCCAACCTGCTCTTAAAAATCTCCAATGATGGAGATTCCACAACCTCCCTAGGCAATTTATACCAGTGCTTAACCACTCTGACAGTTAGGAAGTTTTTCCTAATGTCCAACCTAAACCTGCCTTGCTGCAATTTAAACCCATTGCTTCTTGTCCTATTGATGACAACCTTGATGACAAGGAGGAGAAGCTTGAGATGTATGCAATGGCTGAGAAGAAACCAATGGAGAAATTGAAAGAAGAAAGTGACATGGTATGAGCAGGTGAGGAAGATTGTTATAGAGTGCCAAAGGACAAGATGGGAAATCAGGGAGGACAGAGAAGAAATGGTTGCACTAACTGAGGTAGGAGATAAACAAGTCATAAGGAGCAAGAGGGGAAATGGCTGGATATTTTGAGAGGATGTGCTGAGAGAACTAGAAGGATTTACTGTCAAACAAACACCATCACTGTATCTAACTCACAGGCGCACACAGCAGGAGCTGGGATCACTACTTCTGGTCCTAAAGCACAGACTCTACAGCTTGAGCTCAAGGAGTGGTAGCAAAAGCTAGTCTCTTAACAGCCTCTATGAGCCAGCTATTATCTGGTAACATACATTGCGCACTCCCTTATATAAATGAAGCCAGTATGTTGCACCAACACCACCAGATGAAAAAAATCACAAGAATAAAATGCTAAAAAGTCTTCTGCTTTGGCATCTTTCAAAATGTTTCAGCCTTTGATGACAGAAAGTACAGTAAATAAAGCCTGCTCCAGTGATTTTAAGTAAGATGTTTGTTCCTTAACATTTATGCACACTAAATATTGTCAGTATAGGTGTGGATGGCATCCAGAAGTTAAGACCTGAGCATCATAGGGATTTTACATGCTTCCATAGATGAGAACAAAAAATGTTGCCGCAGTGCGCCTGCTGCTTAATCTGTGCAAATATTTAAAATGTGAGTCAATTAAATACAGATTACAATCAGGCCTGGTTAATCCGTGCTTAGTTTATTCCTATCTCCTAGTATCAAAAGATTTAACTGTTAACTCATTTCCTAATAAGAATGTAGCACTCACTTATTAATGTTAGATAGAGCTGGGTGAACTGTTCATTAGGAATCTTCAATTTTCTCAAAATGAGCCTGGATGTGGAGCTCACTATGATTCTGAGACAGGAAGAAGTAAAGAAATCCATGACTTCTCTGCTCATCTGATTTCCCTCTCTCTCCTCAGTTGACCCCCCCTAAGAAACCTTGTAACACCTCTAAGTACCATAGGTTTCAGCAGAAAGGTCCTGCTGGCTTCCTCTCTCCTCTTGCAACCTCCTGGGTGGTTCCTTACCGAAGTGTTCAGGGACATTGAGAGACATCTTCTGTTTTTCAGGGCTGCGTGAGCTGGGGGAGTGGGAAATTCTGTTCCCCCTACCATACTCAGCTTTGCTCTGAGCCCAGGAGCAGGAAGCTCCCATAAGGCTTAAAGTGGCAGCTATGAAATGCAAAGGGATTCCCTAGCAACGGGGTGCTAAGAATTATGGGGCTCTCTCCTTTCCCCACACTGTTGATATGGAATCCTAACTGCTGCACTAGACCTTGGAGCAGGGGTGTCAAACTCCTTTCATATGGTGGGCCTGATCTGATACCCTGCCACTCAGTGCAGGCCACATTCAGCAAAAGTTATTAAAATAGATAAAGATAAACCACACTGGTAATTACTTACATTTGTCCTTTGACTTATCTTGATGTTTCCTTTTCTCTGACTTGCCATGTATCTACTCTCCTGCTGGCAGTTAAGTGCTCCTCAGTGCCATGTACCCTCGCCCAGACACATACCAGCTCCTACCAGATTTATGCTGCTCCAGTGCATCTTAAATACAACCAAAATGGTTCTACACCTGCACATGAAGTTTTGCTGGATTGCTGTGCCGGAGTCTGGACTATGGGGATGTGATTTGTAGAGTGCACCAATATGTTGCTCTCTAACTCCCCCATACAGACCCTGCTGGCGCACACTAAATGTTCCTTACTGTGCAGTGATGTAGGCCTGCTTGAAACAGGACATCAATACACCTTAGCAGGGACTACAGGGGGAGTTAGAGCACAGCATACTGGCATCCTCTACAAATCACAACCCTGTGCAGACTCCAGGGACATGCAGGCAAGGCCAAAGGCTCACAGGAATCCCACAGGCCAGATGAAACTGTTCTGTGCTCCAGATCTAGCCTGCAGGCCATACATTTGAGGCCCCTGCCTTAGAGGGTGCTATCTCTCACTAGGCTCAATGCAGAGCCTGCTACAGTTGGAGAAAGTGAGTTTTTCTCTCCTGTTGCCATATGTGCATGTGAATCTCAGGTCACGTGTTGGCCTGATGGAATACCCTGAGGATTTCTGAGAGGGTGGTAGTGGCCCTGAATGGTCGCCTATGCAAAAACAGACGATGGAGGAGAAGTTTGCTGGTACCCCTGTAAAAGCCCTTGGGGAGGTTACAGGGATACCTAGAATGGAGATGGGACATTTGCTAGGAGGTTTGAGCTGTTGAACTTGAACCTAAATACAAACCTGAAGAGTTTTGCAGCCTGCTAGCTTCACTGCAAAGCTTGACTTGTGAACATCTTAATGAAAACAGAGTTCACACAGGTCTGATCACTAGAATTGGTTGAAGGTAGTCTAACTTAAAAAAAAAATCATTAAAAAGATGGCCCTTTCTCAAAAACAAATATCTGCAGAAAAAGTCAACATTATTGAAATTTTGCCGTTTTCTGTGTTTGTCTCTGAAATGAGCCAATACATTACAATGGACTTTTGTTAATACATTTAGAAAAGTAACCTGAACTCTATGATCTGTCAACAGGGCATAGTGAAATGTTTGCCGCTGAAGGCAAATACGTCTCTGTTCAGAAGTACCTACACTTCTCCAAAGTGGCTGAGCCTAGCTTTAAGGGAAAAGAGCTCTGAATTCTTTTATATAGTTAATAACTCCCCTTTAAAAATTTCCACTAAATCAGGCAACTGAAATTCTATAGTAATTAAGTAGGAGTCACCTACTATAATTTGACTATACAGATCTAATTCGAAGGCTGTGTGCTACTTCAGTTCTATTAATTATCTGTTCCTTGGACATATTCATGATAAATGCTACTACTCAGCTCTTTAATTTTGAAAAATGTGCACTTTTCCCAGTGTACTTTCTTTTGAACAAGGCAAGTCTCTTTATGATGGTATGGGCATGCTTCATTTCTGACCATAAGAAGTCCTTAAATTAAGTAAGGAATCAAGTCAGAGAAAGGAGATGTAGACTAAAAGCCAAATTCCCTGATGGGCAGGGTGGGCTCTGAGGGAACCAGATATGGGTCAGTAGATGGTGCCATCCCAGGGCACCCATCCATGGCCTGGGGTAGCCCTGCATACGTCCTACTTCAGTTTCTCTATGAATCCCCTGAAGAAATTTACTCACAACAGGAAGTCTTTAAAGCAATATTTCCCCCTCTTGGAGTCTAGTTTATTAAACAGCCTTCCAGCTCCCTGAAAACCCATTTTGCTGTCCCACCCCCATTAAGTGCGGGGTTTTCACAGACTCACTTTTGGAACGGAGTCCTTCTTAAAATCCTTACCTCCCAGCCTGCATAGTCTTCACCGCTTAAATTCAGGGGGTTTTCACAGCACCTCAAAGCTATGTCCTTTTAAGTTCTGGCCTGCAAACTCCCCCCTCAAGTTAGCAGTTGCATAGCCCTACCTTCCTGGAGCTGTGTGGTGGCTGACATTCCCCCCAGCCCCCTGCAGCAACTTTCCCTTGATTGGCTTAGACATTCCTTTTGACCCACCTTCCCAGTTATGTCATCAGTCTCTTAATCCTTCCCAGGTGGGTCTAGTAATGCCAGACACCTAAGTGTGCTTGGTTGGGAGAGAAGAGAGTCTTGCCCCACCCACTTTACAAAGCTTCCGGTCCCAGGCCCTTAAAGCAATGGTGGTCTGGGTATTTCCCTACACCTTCCCTCTCCCAGACACTGAGGGTGGGATTCACAAAAGTACTGTACTTTAATGCTTAAACTCTAGACTTGGTGCCTAAATCTGGGGTTTAGGCTCCACTGCAATCCACAAAACTCCTGCCTAATCCTGTAGTCACCTAAACTCATTTCAGTGCCTAAATTTCCCTGGGCACCTGTGTTTCTGCCTCTGAGCATGCCCAAGGCTGCCTCACTCCAGGTGTCCTGACACCTATCTCCCTCCTAAGCCCAGAGTGATCCACAAACTAGGGGAAGATAGGCATTCGCCTGCCTATCTCACATGCAGGGCCCAATCCAATAGGTGTACTCAGAGGCAGTCTGGATTTAGGCACCTATCTCTGTAGAGGGTGGGGCTTAGGGCACACCCCTCTCTTTGGCATTTCCCATTGGCTGGCTTAGGCAGTTTCCCACCTATCAGGATAGCTTTTGCATACCGCCCTATAAGGTGCCTCTCTCTGCCCATTCATTGTATAGGAAGTCTAGGCACCTAACTTTTGTGGATCGCATTGTTGTTTCAGTGATTTTCTAGGAGCCTACAAATTAGGCAATCCAGTGATGAGCGTCACAATGCCTATGTCCCTTTGTGGATCCGGGCCTGACTGACCCCAGGACCAACTGCCTCTCTCCCAATGGTTATTCCAGACACCTGGAATGGGGTAACTGGCTTCTCAGACTACCTTAAAGGGCCTTTACCCCCTAAGGGCTCCCTAACTCTGTCTGAAACTCAGCCCTTGCTCAGGCTAAAGCAGCCTGTAGTCTAATCAAGTTTGCACCAACTGGCAACTGTCACTAAGCAACCAACTATGAGGTAGTGATAGTTGAGTGCATTGCACTCTGGCCACTGATCTTCCCTAACCTGACATGCCCTTCCCTGTGCTGGGGGCTGCACAGAAGGAGGCTTAGGAACCAGCTAGGCCGGAGGTGTGCCATCTGAGGATATGGTATCCCCAGTAAAGGATTTACATGCAGTCTTGGCTCCCTCAACAGTACCCAATCCACTGAAGGAGAGCAGAGCTTCCCAAAGAATAAAGCCAAAGGAATCTAAAGAACCTGTCTGTGGATACTGATTGGTGCATATGGTCATTAGATGATCTGAGCCATGCACTGTTTTGCAGACATGCAAAACTGGGACCTCATTACCAAAAATTCCTTCTTCCCTAGACCTAGCCAAAACGTTCTAATTTTTTCCCTCCAAAAATATGAGAGTTTGATTAAAATGAGGCTTTTTGGTGGAAAAAATATCACTTATTACATTTTTCAGTGGAAAATTTAAAAAATGGTTTCGTTTTACATCAGTATTTCCCACAACATCTAAAAAAAAATTAAACAAAAACAAAAATGTTTTTAAACAAGCTCTACTATTCCCATTTTGTTACAAAAAAAGGAGATAGAAGAATATATGTATTTTTACCTCCTTTCCCTTTTGCCCAGGATTCACAGACTTCAACTACAATGGCAGCCAGCACCTACTGTATAGGCTTCCCACTCCATGCCTGCCTCAGCCTTTAGCTCTCTTTCTCCATCCCCCTTGCCCTTCTCTTCTGCCCTCAACTCCCAAATTCCTCAGAATTTGAGTTGGGAGCCTTAGAACAGCTTTGAATTCATGTTCCTTTACTAAATTAAACCTTCAATGCTGCCCGGCCCCTTCTCCAACACACTGATTAGCTCAGAACAGAAGTACCACATCCCTTTGAAGACAAGGTGAGTGAGGCAATATCTTTTATTGGACCAACTTCTGTTGGTCAGAGAGGCAAGGTTTCGAACTTACACAGAGCTCTTCTTCAGGTCTGATAAGAGCTCTATGTAAGCTCAAAAGCTTGTCTCTTTCATCAACAGAAGCTGGTCCAATAAAAGATTTTACCTCACCCACCTTATCTCTTTAATAGGACAAATATGCCTACCACAATACTGCATACATCCCTTTGAAGTCCTGTTGCATGTATCAAGACCTGAGGTAAAGAGCTGCACGGAGGCCGCCATTGGCAGTGCACAGCAACAGAACTTCTGTTGGTCCTACAAAACCCAGAAAGTTTGAGCACATCTGCTGGCCCCTGATTTATATTTATGTGTTTTATATGGCACTCCCAACTAGGATGACCAGATGTCCCAATTTTATAGGGACAGTCCCGATATTCGGGACTCTGTCTTATATAGGCGCCAATTACTCCCCACCCCAGTCCGATTTTTCACACTTGCTGTCTAGTCACCCTACTCCCAACCTAACTGGTGCACTGGAGAAGTGGAAGGACCTGAACTGGAAACTGGTTTTAACTCCGGGATCAGTTTCTAAGGAATTTAGAAGAGAGGAAGGAGAGTGAAAATGGTTAATAGGAGGTGCTGGGAAGCGGTAGAGGGATAACAAAAGACTCCTGTGATAGGAGACCAGGCTAGGGGCTGGAGGGAAAAGTAAACTGTCCCCATCCTCTTGTCCTTCATGAACCCAGCTGTTCTATTAACAGCAGATTTTTGCCGAGAGCCCACATTCAACTTTAATTTTATATTGGTAAAAAATTAAATTAAGGATGCATTTCATTTTTTTCCCCAAAAGGAGTTGACTCAAAAGTGGCTAAATGTTGCACAAATGGTAACTGAAATGTAGCCGAGCTCCTGGGAACAGGAATGCAAATCCAGATAACCTAGCAAGAGTGTGTTTGAAACAATTAATGTAGCTGTAAAGAAGAGTTTTGTATAAACTTTCCTGTCCTATTTTTTTGTATCCTGCTATGAGGACCTTTTTTACCCTAGTGGAAGAATACTTGCATAAACCCCTCTACATTTTTGTTGTAAGCTACTGAGTTGGTATTTTTTAAAATTAAATTGTAGATGGATGAGCCATGCTAAAATAGCAGTGGGTTTCTGTACAGGATGTACTTTAGCCAGTGCACTTCCCAGGTGGCTGAGGACACTTGGCTAAATTCAAAACATGCATTAATAGCCTTCTAATGTATTTCCTGTTGTGGGTTATTACTGTATTCTAAAAGCATATTCATGGCAAAAGTAACCCCTCTGACTTTTTATATTAATAATGTATACACAAATGCATCCTTAGGGCTGTACAAACCAATCAGCTCCTCTCTGTATATTTGAATTAGGCTAGAGATTTGATCACTTTATTCACCTTCCCCATCCATGCAACTGAGAAAAAATCCTTTGAGAGATTCCTCTGACATATGGCCAGACAGACATCTTCCTATTGTATTTCTTTATGGAATAGGTACATAATATTTACCTCAACAAAACCTTCATGATTTAATAAACAGAAATCACCACAATAAAGAAAGGGTCAGGCTTGGAAAATGTGCATCCCACACACCAAAAAGTTCCAATTATGGTTGCAATACATGATTGTAATTGCAAGATAAAGGATTATGGCAATAACACAGTAATAAATTACCCATTCATTAAACTTTAACCACATAAATCTGGGCATTATGGGAAGTTGCATGACCTAAATGAGTCATGTTTCATATAATTTGCTTGTGATTTACATCCTTTAGGTGTAATTTGTACTATAAAAAGTGAAACATTAGCATTTGTGTAATGTATAGAGGTGCAATAAAGTAATTTAATTAGGCACTAGGTAGGTGTCTCAACAACTGAATATACAACACATATTATTAAAATAGATACATTTTAAAATGCTGGAAAATGTTTTTACTCGTGCATTATTGAGCATGAGAGTGTAAACGTGAGAAAGAAGAGAAGTTGAAAACAGTATGGAGGAGATAGAGCACTAATTGTTCAATCTAACAAAGTGCTGAGGCCTTCAGCTTCCTTGGAAGTTCCCACCTTTGGGTACCTGAAAAGGGCTTTGTTTGTATGAAGTGCCCCTTGATAGAGCTGATGGAAGAGAAGATTTGAGGTTTAGAGATGCAGGTTGACTTTAAACGGGAATTCAAGTAGATGATGGAGGGAAGGCAAGAGGAGGCTGAAGGGAAAACTCAAGACTCACAAATGCAAGCTGAACTGGTGAACTGTGAGGGTAGACTGCAGGGTGAGGAAAGTGACTACGCAAACCAGGCTGAGGAAAAGACCAGGTAGTAAAGGAGAAATAGAGCTCAGGAACAGGTTTGCTGAGTTGGAAAATGAGGAAGGGGCACAGCAGGCAGTAACAGAAGGTGGGAGGGCAAGAAGGAAGAGAAGAGTGGCTAGTCCTACATGACAAGGGGAGAGAGTCAGAGTTCGGAGCCCCAGGAGGATAGAGAATGATTCACAGAAGATTGCAAGAGAGAACTAAAGACGAGGATTTACAGCCAGAAAGAACAGGAGGAAGGCTGGAGAATCACACCAACACCAGAAAGAGGCAGGTCTGAGTGACTGGAGACTCCCTAAGAAGAATGGACAGGCCTGTCACCAGAGCTGATCTAAGGAACAGAAAGGTGTGCTGTCTGCCAGGAGCTATGATACAGGATGTGGAGCTGAGGCTGAAGAGGATCCAAATGGGAGCAGGAAAGAATCCACTGATTGTCCTTCATGTGGGAACAAATGATACTGCTAGAATCTCACTGGAGTGTATTAAGGGAGGCTATGTCAGGTTGGAGAAGACACTTAAAGAAACGGAGGCTCAGGTGATCTTCAGTGGGATTCTACCTGTCCCTAGAGGAGGAGAACGAAGGCAAGACACACAGGCAATGCACTGGCTGAGCGCAGCTGAAGGGACATGCCTGGGAAAGGCACCAGCAGCGAGTGCTCCTGCTGAGCTCCACTAGGTATCGCCCAGAGCTGGGAAGTGAGACCAGGCTGGAAGCACAGCTCTCTGCCAGAGGAGCACAGGGAAGCCTGCTGAGTTACATCCCTTGCTTGCAGGCCGGCAGCTGCAATTACCTGCTCGAGTACGTGTCTGGACTAGCTTGCCTGGGGTGCGCAGAAGGGAGCTCAGGGAGCCAGTTGGGGCAATGGGGAGGAGGCAGTGAGGCCCAGGGGAGCTGGGGGTGGGGAGCCCAGAGAGACAGTTGGGGTCGGGGTGGTGGATGGGATCCTGTGGGAGGCAGCGGGGGCCAGAAGCAATGGGGGGAACTTGGGGAGGCAGTGGGGGGGGGCAGGGGCAATTGGGATGGGTGAGGCGCTGGGAGAGGCAGCGTGGGTCAAGTTCATCCAAGGGCCATTTTTCCTAAGGCCAACCCTGTCAGGGTCAGCCTTAAGAGTGGACAACGTGGGCAACCGCCCAGGGTGCTGTGGTCAGGGTGGCACCATGGTCGAAAGTGTTGCTTGAGGGTGCCTGGGCAGTCACCAGGAAGTTGACTGTGGTGGGAGGTGGCGGAGCTGCCATTGCCGCTCCCCTCCTCCACTATCAGCAGTTACCAGTCGCCTGTGGCGAAACAAGAGTATGATGATCAACAGATGTCTCAGATAGTGGTGCTATAAGGAGGGCTTTAGGATGTTTGACCACTGGGGGGCATTCAGAAACAGAGGACTGTTCTCATGGGATGGACTCCATCTGAATAGGGAGGGAAATAGATTTCTGGGATGGAGTTGGCACAATTGAAGAGCCTTAAATCAGGAACTCAAGGGAGATGATTGGGAGATGCTCATGTAATTTCCATGACTGATTCCAGTATTGAATGGGAGGAAAATCATGAAAGAGAGGATACAGAAATGGAGAAAGGAATAGCCGAGAGTAGTAGAAAGCACATCAGGAGGAAAAATAGTGCTGATACTAATGAAGCGAACAGTCAGGTTGGTGAAACTGGCAGTAGAATGACTGTACTTAATCAGGTAAGTAATCTGGGTGAAGCCAAGAAGAAACAACTAAGATATCTGTACACCAATGCAAGGAGCCTGGGTAACAAAATGGAGGAACTAGAACTACTGGTGCAGGAAGTGAAAGCAGATATTATAAGGATAACAGAAACATGCTGGAATAGTAGTAATGACTGGAGTACGGGTATTGAAGGATGTGTGCTGTTCAGGAAAGACAGAAATAAAGGTAAAGGTGGTAGAGTATCATTGTATATCAATGATGAAGTAGACCATAAAGAAATTAGAAGTTAAGGAAAGGACAAAAGAGCATCTGTTTGGGTCAAAATCACTTTGAGGAAGAAAGTTACCAGAGGCTCCCTTGGGATAGCGCTTTGGCATATGCTACAGACCCCCAAGGATTCTATTTGGATCTGGATAGAGACCTCTTTAATATTTTTAATGAAATAAATACTTACTGGGAATTGTGTGACTATGGGAGACTTTAATTTCCCAAATATAGATTGGAGGACAAATGGTATTAATAATGGTAGGGCCCAGATTTTCCTGAATGTGATATCTGACAGTTTTCTTCACCAAATAGTCACCAAACCAACAAGATGTGATGCCATTTTAGATTTGGTATTGGTGAGTAGTGAGGACCTCATAGAAGAACTGGTTGGAGGGGACAACCTTGGTTTGAGTGATTATGAGCTAAATGGGAGGATAAGCAAAAATAGGTCCTTGATTTCAAAAGGGCACGCAAAATTAAGGGAGTTAGTTAGAGAAGTGGACTGGACTGAAGAACTCGAGGATCTGAATGTGGAGGACATTTGGAATTACTTCAAGTCAAAGTTGCAGAAGCTATCTGAAGCCTGCATCCCAAACAAGGAAAAAAATTCATAGGGAATGGTTGCAGACCAAACTGAATGAGCAAGCCTCTCAAACAGATTATTAAGAGAAAACAGAAAGCCTACAAGGAATGGAAGATGGAATGGATCAACAAGGAAAGCTATCTCATGGAGATCAGAAAGCATAGGGAAAATGTGAAAACTGCCAAAAGCCAAACTGACTTGGCTCTTGCAAAGGAAATTAAAACCAATAGTAAAAAGTTCTATAGCCATATAAATATAAAGAAAACAAGGAAAGAAGAAGTGGGACCACTAAACACAGAGGATGAGGTGGAGATGAAAGATAATCTAGGCATGGCCCAACAATTAAACAAATACTTTGCCTCAGTTTTTAACAAGGGTAATGAGGAGCTTAGGGATAGTGGCAGGGTGGCTACTGGAAACAAGGATATGGAAGTAGAAATTACCACATCTGAGGTGGAAGTCAAACTCAAACAGCTTAATGGGTCCAAATCAGAGGGCCCGGATAATCTCCATCCAAGAATGTTAAAGGAACTGGCACATGAAATTGGAAGCCCGATCACAAGGATTTTTAATGAATCCGTGAACTTCGGAGTTATACCCTATGACTGGAAAATTGCTAATATTAAAAGGGGCGGGGTTGATCCAGGAAACTACAGGCCTGTTAGTTTGTCTTCAATTGTATGCAAGGTCTTGGAACAAATTTTGAAAGAAAAAGTAGTTAAAATATAGAGGTAATGGTAATTGGGATAAAATACAAGATGGTTTTACAAAAGGTAGATTGTGCGAGACCAACCTGATCTCTTTCTTTGAAACGATAACTGATTTTTTAGACAAAGGAAATGCAGTACATCTAATCTACCTGGATTTCAGTAAGGCATTTGATACATTAAATATGGGAAATTCTTAGTTAAATTGGAGAAGATGGGGATTAATATGAGAATTGAAAGGCAGGTAACAAACTGGTCATACTGAGTTGTGCACTGTCAGGATGGAGGGAGGATACTAGTGGAGTTCCTCAGTGATTGGTCTTGGGGCCAATCTTATTTAACATTTTCATTAATGACCTTGGCACAAAAAGTGGGAATGCACAAGTAAAATTTGCAGATGCTACTAGGATGATCCAAGGAATGGAAAACCTACCTTATGAAATGAGACTCAAAGAGTTTGACTTGTTTAGCCAAACCAAATGAAGGGTGAAGGGAGAGATGATTGCTCTCTATAAATACATCAGAGGGATAAATACCAGGGATTTATTTAAGTTAAGCGCCAAATTTGAAACAAGAACAAATGGCTATAAACTAGCCATCGTCAAGTTTAGGCTTGAAATTAGATGAAGTTTTGTAACCATTAGAGGAGTGAAGTTCTAGAACAGTCTTCCAAGGGGAGCAAAAAACCTAACTGCCTTCAAGACTGAGCTTGATAAGTTTATGGAGGGAATGGTATGATGAGACTGCCTACAATGGCAGGTGACCCATCTGCAACTGCTGGTAGCAAATATCCCCACTGGCCAGAGACAGGACACTAGTTGGGGAGGGCTCTGTGTTACTACATAGAATTCTTTCCCAGGTGTCTGGCTCGTGGGTCTTGTCCACAGGCTCAGAGTCCAACTGATCACCATATTTGTGGTCAGGAAGGAATTTCCCCCCAGGTTAGGTTGGCAGAGATTCTGGGGGCTTTCACCTTCCTGTGAAGGTCACTTGCAGGTTTAAACTAGAGTAAAGCGTGGATTCTTGACTTTAAATCATGATTTGAGGACTTCAGTAACTCAACCAGAGGTTAGGGGTCTATTACAGGAGTGAGTGAGTGAGGTTCTGTGGCCTGCAATGTGCAGGAAGTCAGACTAGATGATCACGATTGTCCCTGCTGGCCTTAAAGTCTATGAGCACTTCACAGGACACATTGAGAACCCTAGAATATCTAACCCCAGTTGAGCTGAGGAAAATGGATGTATCTCATAGTAGAATGGAGAAGCCTGCAAAGTAGTCAGACAGCAAGGATAACAGGAGTTGGATGAGTATATACAAAGGCTGAGGGGAGTGAGGGCAACTGGCGGTTAGTTGTGAATAATTTCTAATGACAAAATGAGAGAAATGATGGATGACTAGCTGGATAGCCAGATAAGGTAATGTAAAAAAACACTGGCTTTTTTAAGGACCCAGTTCCTCTGGTTTCAATGGGCGTTGAGTGTGCTCAGAGTCTTACAGGACTGGAGCTATTGTCATTGCAGCTGTTAATTACCTTCCAAGATCTGCAAGGAAATTAGAGGCCAAATCTTTTTCGGTACCAGTGCACTTTTGTGGCTTATAAATATGTACATAAAACAATGAGACACCTGTAAAAAAAACCGAAGAAAGGCACAAAATAGAAAAGCTTCTTACTTTTAAAGAAAATAGCAATTTTTTTAAAAAATGGAGCAAAAAACCTAGAAAATGAACACCTACAGTGTGTTAATCTCTCACGACTCTCCACTAGGTACAGTCATTTAAACACAGGTCTGATCAACTTCAACATTATAACCGTGGGTGGGTAAGATACTGCTAGGTACTAATAGAAAACAACACTCTTGTCCTTGAAGTTTATAATTATCTTTATTATCTTCATTCAACATATTAGTCATTGCATTTTGGTCTTTTAATCAAAGCTATCACAGGACTGAAGTGACTGCAGGCTCCAGCATCTTCATCTTGCAAAGATGCCTCTCAAGATGCCCACACATGCTTTCCTGGCTTGCACACACTCTGCCCCCATAGAGCTTCTCTGATAATAACAATGGCTAGGCACTTTCTGTTTTGTGCTTCATCTGAACCAGTTTGCCCATCCATAGGGCTAGCCCTAAGCATATGCTAAGTGTGCAGCCTCACAGGGCCTTGCACTTTTTGAGGGTTCTGCTCATTCAACCTCCCCTCCCACTGGACACAACCTCTCCCTCCCTGTTGTGGCCTGCCCATATCTTGAAAGGTCAGATTCAGGATCCAACTCTCCATGGCCCATCAATGACAAGTACCCAGGGCCGGCTCTGGCTTTTTTGCCGCCCAAGGCAAAAAAGCCTCCGGAGCCCTCCCCCCCGCGGGGGGGGGGGGGGCGGCGGGCGGCGCGGCGGGAGGGCGGCGAGCCCCGGCTGGGGCTCGGCTCTCCCCCCGGTGGCCAGAGCGCAGGGCGGCGAGCCCCGACATTCTCCTGCCACCTGAGAGGTGGGCCTTGCTGCTTAGGGTAGAGACACCTCGTCAGTGCCTGGTAGGGAGGCCTCCACTCTCACTGCCTGCATTTCACTTGCTGTGTGTTTACATCAAGGACATCAGGCTCCAGGACTCTATCAAATGATACCTTTGGGGAGCACTTTCATCACACAGAACGGAGCAGTATATAATAATGAGCAAAGGGTGGGTTTCAGCATTCAGAGATTTAGATCAAGTTTGAGTGAAAATTCAAATCTGTTCTCATTGTATCCAAACAAGTTTGCCCTGCCCTATTAATAGTACGTCACACACAGTATGTGCACAGTAATATATTTCCCCTCTTCATCTGACAAGACATCCCATATCAGAAACTTAGTTTTCTGTTCCAGAATATAAACAGTGATTAACAGCAACAACTACAAAATGTTACTGTCAAATCTGTTGCCACAGCATACCAATAATAAGCAGTTCTGGAGCTGACGTATTCACTATACAAGGATTACTAACAGTAGTCAAGCACTTTCGTATTCACTCCTTTGTGTCACAACAGAGTCAGAATGAGAGATAGTGGAGTATCGCTAACAAAGGTAGTATATGGGCTAGATCCACACACTACCATGGTGGGACTCCTCCCTATCCCAGTAAAGGCCACTGTACTCAGCAGGGCAAGATTGAAGATATCTTGTATTATGAATGAAGATAAAAGTATTTCTATGATAGTATCAGCCAACAAAACATTTTGTTTCACACCTTCTGCCACCTATATAATGTTAAGAAAATCTATGCACTGTCCATTAAAATGGAATTCCCTCCGCTTATCAGGATGGAAGGGTACTACACAATTACTGACCCAGAACTACACATTTATTTCTCAGTTCTGCAATTCCCTTCACTTTGATTTGGGTGTCTGATTTGCATAATGACTGAACAGTTACAGTGTTCCTCAATAACATTACAGCATTCAAATTCCAGTATTCAAAGGCCCTGATTTCCTAACAATGGCTGTCAGATAACCAAGCACAAGAATTTATATAATCACTGTCTGGTTATTTTTCAATATAGACATGGTTATTGTGCAATAGCCACACAAAGATTGTGTAAACCTCTCTGTTTTGACAGCTACTTTAAATCCCTCAGCTGTATTTGGCCACTACCCTCAGAATTCCCAATCAACATGCTCACAACATCACTTCTAACTACCATAACTATTCCAGATATTAAATAAAATTTTATATCGAAAAAGAATTTCTTTTAATGAAGAGAGGAAGAGCCAGGCCTTATTTAGGGAACAGCAGAGGAAAGAAGGTATTGTTATGCTGGAGGTAGGGTTGTTCTCAGCAAGCATGTCTTTGATCTGTGTTGGGGTGTGAGAGGGGGTGCGAGGTGCAGGCTCTGGCCGGGAGGTGCTTACCACAGGTGGCTCCCGGCCGGCGACACAGCAGGGCTCAGGAAGGCTGCCTGCATGCCATGGCCCCACACCATTCCCGGAAGCGGCTGCGACCGGCTGCTGCTGGCATGTCTCTGTGCGCCCCTTTGGGGGAGGGGGGCAGCGGGTCTCCGTGTGCTTCCTGTGCCTGCAAGCACTGCCCCCACAGCTCCCATTAGCCAGTTTCCAAAGCTCTTTGGGCTAACAGATGCTAACAGATGGACACATCATATTTTTATTATTTTGTTAAAAGTTATCTGCATCTCTGTGATGTTTGACATGAGGCTGCACAATAAGTCAGTGTGATGGCACCTGTCAGAAACATATACAGTACATTGCTGTCATCTGATATATGCCATCTGTTTAGATAGCTGGGCACTGAGCCATAACATAAGCAAAGGGAAGGACAGAAACAGAAAATAGCCAAATTTGTCTGAAATAGTGACTGAGTGTGAACTGTTTCTTCCTATATAAGCCTGATATAGTAGGAGACATCACCTTTTATTCTCTCCATCAGGAACATGGGTTGTTCTTCTATGCCCCATAGTAATACACCAGTGCGTATATGCCATTCTGCCTTTATCATCTTGAAGATTAGCAGGGGTGATATTTTTTTCCAGTTCATTACTTGGCCAGATCAAAGCAAAGAACTAATGGAACTTGCCTTTAGGGCAAAAAACATTTAATCAATCACATGAGAAAATACTTTACTGAGTAGCAGCATATTCATACTCACTATAGTTGAGACAACTCTAGGAAGATTTATAAATAACATTCAAGTGTTTTATGGATTTGGCTGGTAGCTGCGTATGCACTGACTGAGAAGTGCTCAGTGATACACCTATCAGATACAAAGATGATGGCTCTCAGCAGCTAGACAACTTTCTAGTGATTGCTGAGAGGGGTCCATTGCAGGGGTGCTGGAACTAGGGGAACTGGGGGTGCAGTAGCACCTCCTGGCTTGGAGAGCTTTCCATCATATACAGGAATTACAGTTTTGTTCAATGGCTTTCAGCACCCCCACTATAAAAATTGTTCCAACACCACTGGTCCATAGTAGTATTACCAGCAATATAAGGAGGTGTAAGGCAGAGGTTCTGGAATTTACATTGAGTACTAGGGCAAAGGTTGTATTCAATGTTTTTTTTTTCTCTGAAGTGCTTCTGGTTACCTGCACAGGCATAACTAGGGGGAATTTCAGAGGTTCATTGTGTGGACAGAAAGATGGTTTAAGAAGATAAACCATTTATTAGGCACTGGGGACTAGAATTGGGAAGGAAATAGTTTTCTAATCTCACAAGTATTTTCCTGTCCCAAATCACCACAAAAAGTCAAAAAGTTCAAAATTTTTGCAAACGGAAAATTAAAAAAAATTAAATTCATAGTGGGTCAATCAAAACATCTCATTTTAACCATTTGAAAAGGTTTCATTGCTATTTTTGACCTTTTACTTTTTTTACTTTTTTTTTTTACTATAAATTAACTTAAATATCAAAACAAAAAATTATTTTGATTTGAAAAACAGCACTTTTTTATTTCAAACGTGTCAAAATGGGATGTCAACAATGTTGATTTTTTAAAATCTTTTTCCAAATTGGCAAATCTATCAAAAAAACAATCTTTTCTCATAAAATTTTGGTTTTGAGGAATCAGCATTTTCCAGCAAATAATCTTTTTGTTGAAAAATTCATGACCAGCTCAACAAGAAATTTTTTTGAGGAAGAAAGCATCTGTACAGAAAGGGTGGCCTCCATCGTAACCAAAGTGGAACCAAACGACTGGCACAGAAAACTTACAAGACTCAAAGGTATTATTTAAACTAGGAGCAGGTAGAAAGCTGGCATGTGCTGAGAAGCAGTCTGGTTGGATACAACCATCTACTAAGGATGTCAGTAACTACAACGGTAACTCTATATCTGACAAAGGGTAGGACCAAACTTACAGTTGAACTGAAGGAGGGATAGGTTGATATCACAGTGGTAAGTTATGGAAAGGTAGCAGGATATCAGACTAGACAGATAAAGGTCGGCACTTGGTCATAATAAAAATTAAAATAAACGTATACACTAATGTGAGAAGCTGAAAAGCAAGAACAGGTGAAGAATGCCTGGAAATAGAAGAGGATGTTGAGAAACAAGGCATCACTGAAACATGATGACATGACAAGCCAGCAGTATTCCTTAATACTCGGCTAAATGCTTATGGATTAGGTCTTAGAGATGAGGAGCAGCAGCACTACACTTAAAGATTCCACAGAATCTAGGGTAAAATTTCTGAGTTCAGACCATCGTACACTATAAATCGCGATAGCTATAAATCCCAACAATACAAACGTACTAGGAAGATTATACTACCAGCCTCCTGATGAGGAAAAGGACATACTAATTTATGGGCTAAAGCTGCGTCTTTACTCAGGCAAAACTCCCACACCCATCAGCGGGAATTTTGCCTGAGTAAGGGCTGCAGAATTTTGCTCTAATTTGAGAAAATGAGGAATTTCAGTGAGGAAAAACCATACTCTGTGTTTGGTCTCATGCTCCTTCCTGAGATGCCTCTCGATAGGCTGCATTTGTCACACTGTATTGTCATCTGAGCTAGAAGTGATATGATTGGCTAATACAAATGAAACATATGTCAAGAGTTATATTTTAGCTGCTGTTTAATGTGTTACTTTAAATGACGTGTTTCTTGTCATCACAGAATAAGTTTTCAAGGAATTTATTTAGTAAAAGACATTTGTCCCAAAGTACACTACCATATAGGGAATCCAGATTTAGGGCCACCCTCGTTTCATTTTTATGCCCAGAGAAGGCTGGGGCCATCATGAGGGAAATACTCCAAGTTTCAGAGGAAGGGTTAAGTATCAGGGGGTAGCCGCGTTAATCTGTATCTACAAAAATAACAAGGAGTCTGGTGGCACCTTAAAGACTAACAGATTTATTTGGGCATAAGCTTTCGTGGGTAAAAACCTCACTTCTTCAGATGCATAGAGTGAAAGTTACAGATGCAGGCATTATATACTGACACATGGAGAGCAGGGAGTTACTTCGCAAGTGGAGAACCAGTGTTGACAGGGCCAATTCAATCAGGGTAGCATTCAGTACTCTCTCTTCAACACACTACAGCTAATAAATCTGGAGAATTATCATACCTCTGGAGGCTATAATAGCCACGGGGAGCCTGATCCAAAACTCACTGACGTCAATGTGAGTCTTTCCATTGGCTTCAGTGGGCTTTGGATCAGACCCAGGATGTGTAACATTTCTTCAGTAGAAAGCATGGATAGCAGCTATAGTGCATATAGGATGAGAAAACAACTGGCCTGAATTAATGAGATACACCTCTAAGTGACTGGAGGAAGGAATAGTCCAGATTTAGGGGATGGATTTCTTTTACAGAGTGTCATAGCCCAAGAAAGTTGTAAAATACTTCTCCTACTCAACTTCTCGGCAGAAAGTTTGACATGAAATAACCATCATCAGGCTGCCTCGAGTTAATTTTGTGTTGGTCTTCCCAGACTTACCATTACTAATTTTACCACTGAAAGAAATGTATTTTGAGTGACAATCCTTGTCACAAGAATCATATCTTTGACGAATCTCTTCTACTCAAGATTAATTTTTGTGACAATCATTGATGACAATGATTAATCTTTCAAACAATGACAGCGACAATCTTTTTCCACAGGAACAAGACATAATGGTTATGTTGCTTTATTCTAATTATTGACCTTGCTATCTGACTTTGGGAAAGTCACAACTTCCCTAAGCCTCACTTTACCCATCTGTAAATATCTACTACATAAACGGGGGAGGAGGGAGGTTGAGACTCAATGAGGTTATACAAGGGTAAGTGTGATTCAGTTTGTGAAACAATTTAGGATCCTCAGTAGAAAAATGATACATTAAAAGTATTCTCATAAGACTCATGTTCCTTTACTCTTTGTAACCACACAAGTACTGTATGGCCAAGGGAATGCCCTTTAAATGACTGGGAGAGCTGATCAAAAAATAAAAGCTATTTTACCCCCAAAATTTGAAATTTCAACATTGTTTTTGTTTTGAAAGGGGTTTCCCCCCCCAAAAAGTCATAATTTTTCCCATTAATTTTTTTTCCAAAATCATTATCCAAAGTGTTTTAAAAACAGTCATAGCAATAATCAAAACCACATTTTTGGAAGACAAACATTTTAACCATTTTTGATAAAAATATTGGGGAAAAAATGAATCCACAATTATTTTTTTGCAAAACTAAAAGCCATTTTGTGTTGATTTTTTGGTGACTAAATTTAATGAATAGCTTTCATTTTGTGACTTAGGAAGCATGCAGAATTTCCCATTTACATGAAAAGTCTATAATGTATACTATCTTAGGGTACGTTGACACTGGAGCTGGAGATGTAATTTCCAAGTTGGGTAGACATACCTGCACTGGCTCTGATCGAGCTAGTGTACTAAAAATAGAAGTGTAGCTGTGGCAGTGTGAGTGGTGGGTGGGGCTAACCAGCCAAATACAATCCCATCTGAGACCCTAGGTATGTAGTTGTGGTGGCTAGCCTGTCCCACCACTGGCATCACCATGGCTACACTGCTATTTTTAGCATGCTCACTTAGTCAGAGCTAGCACAGGTATGTCTGCTTGAGCTGGAAATTACACCTGCAGCTTTAGTTCCAAAAGAGACTGCCCTCTTCCCCCCCCCCCCCCCCCCCCCCGATTCAGAGGATTTGTGAGAATAGCCATGGAGATACTGGTTTCTTCAATCCCCTCTTCTCCTCCGTCCACCAGGAAGTTCCTTCTTCTGCCATTCTCCCTAAAAGACTCCCTTCCCTTACTTTTCATACTTAAACAAAAATACACTGAATTACTGCTATTCCTGCTCAGTAGCCTATTGGGTCTAGGGATCACCAGTCTGGTCCCACATCTCTAGAACTGGCGCTGCACAGATACTTCACAAAATTTTGTTTCAAAGTTCATTTGTTTGTACTTTAAAAATAAACTAACTGGGTGCTAAAGGCCCAATAACTTGCATTTTTAATTAAGTCCTGCTTTACAAAAAGCAGTTTTCACATTACAAATTTTTTCCATCTGATGTGGGAAAAATCTTTGAGCAATTTCTAAATTAAGCCTAACCTTCAGTATACATGGCCACCATTACCATGATATCTGAGCACCTCACATTCCTTTTGCTATTTAGCCTCAAAACCTCTTGGGGAGGTAGGGAAGTGCTATTATCCCTGTTCTATAGGGTGGAGACTGAGTAACTTGTCCAAAGTTGCACAGAACTCTATGGCAAAGCTGGGACTTGAACCTGGGTCTTCAAATTTGTGGGTGAGTAACCTAACCCCTAGACCATCCTTCTGAAATAACATAACTTAGCACTGCATTGCTCCAGATTTTTATTGATGTAACTCCACTGGTTTCAATTGTTGTCAACTGAATTAAGACAGTGGTGACTCAAACCCTAAATATTTACATAATGATAAAGTTCAGTAAATATAAATACTGCTTCCACTTCTGCTGTCTATTTAAAGCTGATTTATAGTTGCTCATAGAGGACCAGGCTGATGACGAAGAAAGGCAGATCCCATAGCCATTACAAATCAAGCAAACACTGATAACAGAAAATTCACATTATATGACACATTAAAAAATAGATACTTTCATCAAACTAAAAGCAAGTTGGGGGAAATTGATAAACTTGGGAGGCAACTGAATGAGCCTGATTTAAAGAGACGGAAATAAACATGATTTGAAAATTCTATTAAGATTTATGAGTTGCAGACAAAATTCTAAAATTCACTTACAGTAAAATGCATTTTTCATTTTTCAAGGCAATCATCATTTAGCTGAAAACACACTGTAAAGCTGATCAGTAAAAACTTTGAAGTAATTGGTTAGATATAATGAAAGACATTCTAAATCATAGAGTTATAGGACTGGAAGGGACCTCGAGAGGTCATCTAGTCCAGTCCCCTGCAGGACTAAGTATTATCTAGACCAAATGGAATATTAGCCAACAAAAATTTGGTCTTCAATCTGTATTTCAATTAACAACCGAGAACTCAGGATTTTTCTAACAGAAAAATATGATTATCCTACCAGGCTAACAGCTAAAGCAAGGAGGGGGTGGAGAATTTAGTTCCTATTTCAGACAGAAATCAATCTGAATCTTATGTATCGAATGCCTAGATATTATAGTGACGGATGCATTAGAAATGGAGAAATCTTATCTATGTAGCCTCTGAATAAATGTGTTTAGTATTAGGAGTCAGTATTTAACTTGCAGGAAATAACAGGTTATTTTAAAGCAATTCTAAAACTTCATTTCAGTAACGCCCTTATATTTGGCCAGATCACCTCCACCCTGAAAATAATCTCAAGTGGTTGGTTCTCCTAGCAGAATTTTCATAAGATCATTTTATTGATGCTCATGGGGCAATGTCTCCCTCTTCCCCACTTACACAATCAGTGCATAGGAACAATACCCATTAGTTTAATGTCAACTGGGAAAAATATACTTGTTACCAGCTGGAACTGCTGAAGAACATTTAGGCAGGCAGAAGGAGTTGGAGTTTGGCCAGGACCGCTTAGTCACTTAGTGTAATGAAAAATGCTATGGGATCATTAGTGACCACAAATGGTCAAGACCTTGATTTTAATTGTCACCCAGAGGACAAGCATAGCAAACTCCATGCCCTTGCACATCCTCAAAATGCTTTAGTACAGTGGTTTTCAAAGTATGGGTTGCAACCCAGTATTGGGTCACGGAATATTAGGCACTGGGTCACTTGCAAATTTCAAATATCATGATCTCTTAAAATGTCTTTCATTATAGTTTTAAAATAACATTACAATCATTTAAATGTTGGACATTTTACTTATTTCCAGTAAGACATTTGTTTGTAGAGAGTTTCTTATGCACTATGCTCTACACACATACACAACATAGCTGTTTTGAATGTAATCACCTAACGAGACTGCTTTCTGAACACTGGCAGTTTGTTAATGCTGTGGAGACTCGAGTTACGAGGCTTAATCAACAAAGCTTCCTCCTGAAAAATTGATAGTTTTGTAATAAGAAAAAGAAGTTCAGAAACACAGTCATCAAATCCATCCACATCTGCAAATGAAAATACAAGTATAAGTACGTTGTCTGCAACAGAAAGTTCTCCTCAGAACGGACAGATTTCTGCCATGTCAACCTCGTCTGAACCACCTACTTAAAAGAAAACCAAATAGTGGACGAGGCACTACAGCGATGCTTTTTTTTTTAAAATATGGTTTCAGCAATTGTGCTAACGCAAAGCCCCAGTGTGTTATTTGCAGCTAGGTGCTTGCAAACGAGAGTTTAAAACCATCAAAGTTAAAAAGACATTTAGAAACAAAACATGGGGAACTTGTTGATAAGCCTCTTGAATATTTTCAAAGGAAGCAACGGGAATTAAAGTTATCAGCACAACTTCTTAGTCGGTCAACTACTTTGACTGATAAGGCACAACTGGCATCATGTTTGGTTGCATACCATGTGGCAAAAGAGAAAATGGCCCATACAGTTGCCGAAAAATGTATTATTTCAGCATCTCTGGATATGGTGTGTACAAATTTTCAACAAGAAGTCTGCTGAAAAATTGAGAAGTATTCCTCTCAGTGACAACGCAATGTCTCGGCAAATATGTGATTTTGCAGAGCATTTGGAAGCCCAGCTTATTAATCGGTTACCGTCAGCCAGGGATTTTGCTATCCAACTTGACGAGAGTACTGATATTTCAAATTGTGCAATGCCATTAGTTTATATGAGGTATGTATGGCAATATGACTTTATGGAAGATTTTCTGTGTTGTCTGACTTTACCAACAAATACAACAGGAG
Organism: Terrapene triunguis; assembly: GCF_002925995.2. Lineage (NCBI taxonomy): Eukaryota > Metazoa > Chordata > Testudines > Emydidae > Terrapene > Terrapene triunguis. The sequence continues at coordinate 460,192 of NW_020664368.1, forward strand.
CACAGATAGTCAAAGCACTGCATAACTGTGTAGTTGGAAAATACTAACTGGACTGGGCTAATTGCAAAGGAATTACAAGTGATGGTGCAGCAAATACAACAGGTAGAAATAGTGAAGTGGTGAAAAAAATATCTGAGGCAGCTGGTAATGATGTTGTTTGGAATCACTGTTTCATTCACCGTGAAGCTTTGGCATACAAGGGTATTTCCTCTGATCTTATGGCAGTACTGAAGGAAGTAGTGAAAATTGTTACTTTCATTAAAGGAAGCTCACTGAGCAGCAGTCTTTTTGAAGCATTATGGCCAGAAATGGGAGCAGAGCATGCTCATTTACTGTTTCACACTGAAGTATGGTGGCTATCATCAGGGCCAGCTCTAACTTTTTTGCCGCCCTAGGCAAAAAAGAAGAGCGCCGCCCCGCCGTAACGCCCCCCCCCCCAGCGCCACGCCAGGCCGGGCCGCCCAACCCCCCCCCCCCCCCGAGCGCCGCGCCGGGCCGCACAAACCCCCGGAGCGTCGGGCCGGGCCACCCAAACCCCCGGCCCCCCGAAGCGCCAGGCCAGGCCACCGAAGTCTCCCAGTGCCATGCCGCCACCGAAACACTCCCCGCGCTGCCCGGCTGAAACAAAACAAAAAACAAACAAAAAACCCTCGAGCGCCGCCCCACCGAACCAAAAAGAAAAAGAAACCCACCCTGAGCGTGATGG
>NW_020664368.1:460997-463943 GCF_002925995.2 Terrapene triunguis
AACCACCATGAGCGCCCCCCGCCACCCCAACATTGGCTGTCCCTTCTAAGGTGCCGCCTCAAGCACGTGCTTGGTCGGCTGGTGCCTGGCTATCATGGGGCAGGGTGCTTACAAGGGTGTACGAACTCCATGCATCTGATGAAGTGGGTTATAGCTCTGGAAAGCTTAGGACCAAATAAATTTGTTAGTCTCTAAGGTGCCACAAGGACTCCTCATTGTTTTTGCTGATACTGACTAACATGGCTACCCCTTCTGAACTTAGGGATGAGATTCACATTTTTCTGGTAGAGAAATAGCCTAACATGGCAAATTTGGTTGACGATGACAGTTGGTTAATAAAATTGTCATATCTGGCTGACATTTTCTCAATTTTAAATAAACTGAATTTGAAATTACAAGGAAGAGGCAATGATTTGTTTCAGTCCTGTGAACCAAAACAAGCATTCCAAAAGTCATTAGCACCATGGCAAGCATGACTGAAAAGTAACCATCCGAGCTACATGTTCCCAACACTGTTACAACACACTGAGAACAGCATCAGTGAAGAAAAAGCGAATGAAATGAAGTGTATTACAGTTACATCTCGCTGCGCTGTCTGACTTTTTTAGTCTCTGCTTCCATGCAAAGGGGTTTGGAAATTTGAAGGAAAAGCATTGGGCGAAAAACCTGCCACAACTCACCTGTGCTAGAATACTGAAAACACACCACAAGTCATTAAATTTGTCATCGTTATGGATACGTGTTGTCAAAGCCACTGTTAAGTAAGATTAGTGTTCTGTTGTTGCTACGGTTCACAACAACCTACATGGGCGGTTAAAAACAAACCAAAAAAGAAACCAACTCAACAGTGCACCTGATATGCGGGTAGCGCTTTCATCTTGTGTTGCAGATTAGAACGAGATCATGAACAGCAGGCAGGCCCACCCATCACATTAAGTAAGTGAAACTAAACCTGATTGTCTTTTTTACTGTATTTACACTGTATTTAAAAATGTTTTACAAGTAATGTCGATGGCTAATTTTAGTTATTACTTGAAGTGAAGTAGTTAAAGTGAGCATGCATTGCCCTTTATTGTGATTTTATGAAAATTCTAGTCAGAAGATATTATTGTTTTGGGTCATGGGGATAAGTATTTTCTTCCACTGAGTCATAAGAAAAAAAGTTTGAAAACCACTGCTCTACTACCCATCTTCTCTATCGGTTTGGGAGGGAGTGTGACAACATGTAATGTCAATTGTGGTACACCAGAGAAAATAATTATGCCAGTACTTTAGAAGCTCTGTATTCCAGAACACAGTCATTTAAGTTGCCATTGGCGAGAGAGACTTAATGTCAAATTGTGGCTCTACCAAAATATGCTGCCTAACTTAGTCCGTGCCATCTGGACCAGGTTTAATGTACATACCAATATTTTTCCATGGATTCAAATACTTTCTGAATATGCAATTTTCTAATTTGTCTACTCTTCTATTTTTTTCACCCCCTTTTGTGGATTTAGACACATTTTTGCAGATTTCCAAAGATCCACCTCAAATTCAGGAGGAATTTATTACTACCCTGTAATACCTTTTCATCCAAGGACATCAAAGAAGTTTAAATGCACAGATGAAGCCTCACAAGAATGTGATATAGGTGCATTGAGTGTTACAGTAGCTCCAATTTACACACGGATAAACCAAGGCTCAAAGGCAGGTGAAGTGCCTTATCCAAGACTGCACAATGAATCTGTGACATTGCCGGGAATACTTCCCAGGAATCCTATCTCCCAGTTATGTGCTCTACCCTTTAGAAAAACTTTAAGCCATTTCTGATCTCCTTGACAATTATTTTACTCCACTGATTTTACTGGAGTCACTCCTGATCTACACCATTAGAATTGAGAAGTATAAAGTTCTCTCAGGAATGTTAACTTGATGTAATGGGAATAGAAGAGTGACAGAGAACTACTTTTAGTTAAAACTACGCAAAAATCTGATATATGCAAAGTATGAGTAAAGACCTTGTGGCTTTTTGGATCTAATAATACTTTATTAGATTAATGTGGGTATGGATACGAATATAGTTTGATCTGCGCCAAAACTCCTTACACATAATTGTCTCGGATTGCGTTACTAACACTGAAGGCTGTACTTGCTCTTTGTTATCGCCACATGCTTTTGTTGGGGTTACTAGGCCTGCCTAAGCCAGAGTTCTTCCATGTTTAAACTCTGTCCTTCCATGTTTAGCTCTAATCGGCCTCAAAAGCCAAGGACAGAAATTGGAATGTGTAAATAGCCAGTTACCAGTTACGACCTTGCTCATACCAGGTACCAAGCAATAATGATGAGGTTTGCATGTTTCTAGTTGGAGAAGGGGTAATAAACTAAGGGTAAACAAGACCAGGTAACAGTTTAGAGGAATGTTACTAACAAGCTAGATTTATAGCCCTAGAATGATTTAACAGCTTAAATGTATAAACATGCCTTCGGTAGAGAGGGAAGGGGGAGTAGAGGGAGAGGTGGGGGGGGCGTGGTAGAGAGGGGGAGAGAGGGGGGGCTTAGTTGTAAAAAGTATAAGAAGAGAGAAACTGTTTTTTGCTGGGGTGCTTGATTTGAGACTTGCCTGTCTCCTTGCACCACTTTGAGATCTCAAATAAACTTTGATTGTTTCTCCACCCCGGTATGTTTATTGGCGCGAAGCACACCAGGCAACGAACCCCACTGTTGCTGTCCTCGGGCCACTGTGCCGGCAACAGTCTTGGCGTCCCTGGGTGGGCTCGAGGCTGAAATTTAGCTTTGCCCGGACCCCTCTCGGAGGTCGACGGATTGCGGCGACGACCGACGCCCAGCGCGCACCGGTGATTTCATCGGGGGCCTCGGCGGAGACGTGGTTTGGTCGACCCCGGAGGGTACAACGGTTCAACGCGCTCGATTAGTGGAGAAGCAGCTGCGGGCGACGGTGCAGAA
>NW_020664368.1:473943-507385 GCF_002925995.2 Terrapene triunguis
TGGGGGCGGCAATCATACAAATAATAAATAATAAAATGAATCTATGCCAATTTATAGCAGAGGATCTGGCCTGATTGTCTACATTGTTCACCTTCTCTCCAGGAGAGGTAAATCTACAAATGTTTCCTACAACTTCCGTTATCATAGGTAGAAAATACCTGCATGCATTAAGGTGGAAATACACCCCATAAGTGCAAATTTCTCCTATCTGACCAGCATAGCGAATCTTAAACCCCAATATTCTGATCTCATCACATAGAATTCCCATTAATGTCACTGGTAGGGGCATGAATCACCACTCATGAATAATGTAGTCATCACCAAATGATGTGATAAAACCTGCTTACCATTCCACTGTATCATTAATTTCCTATTTATCACAAGGGTGTATTCCTGTATTTATACGTAAAGAAAGGCTATAATCACCAAGGTCCTGATTTTCCCCTTCACTTACATAGGGATAAGTCAGGAGTAACGCCTCTGAAGTTAATGGCATTACATCACTGTAAGTGAGAGCAGAATCAAGCTCATGTATGCCTGTGTCTTTCATCCATTAATGGAAAATATTCAAAATAAGCTAAGTACAGACTGTCCATGAGCTTTGGCCATATGCTTTTCCCCTGCTTTCTGCTGTCTTGTTTTTAAGGCTTTTCTCTTGTAATGTATCTATTGCTTTCTAAGGCCTGGTCTACACTACGAGTTTAGGTCGAATTTAGCAGCATTAAATCGAATTAAGCCTGGACACGTCCACATGACGAAGCCCTTTTTTTCGACTTAAATGGCCCTTTAAACCGGTTTCTTTACTCCACCTCCGACGAGGGGATTAGTGCTAAAATCGGCCTTTGCGGATCGGATTTGGGGTAGTGTGGACAGAATTCGACGTTATTGGCCTCCGAGAGCTATCCCACAGTGCTTCATTGTGACCGCTCTGTACAGCACTCTCAACTCAGATGCACTGACCAGACAGACAGGAAAAGCCCCGCGAACTTTTGAATGTCATTTCCTGTTTGCCCAGCGTGGAGAGCACAGGTGACCACACAGAGCTCATCAGCACAGGTAAACATGATGGAGTCGCAGGATCGCAAAAGAGCTCCAGCATGGACAGAACGGGAGGTACGGGATCTGCTCGCCATATGGGGAGACGAATCAGTGCTAGCTGAACTCCGTAGCAGTAAACGAAATGGCAAAATATTAGAAAAAGTCTCAAAGGCCATGAAGGACAGAGGCCATAACAGGGACGCACAGCAGTGCCGCGTGAAAATTAAGGAGCTAAGGCAAGCCTACCACAAAGCCAGAGAGGCAAACGGAAGGTCCGGGGCAGAGCCGCAATCATGCCGCTTCTACGCGGAGCTGCATGCGATGCTAGGGGGTGCAGTCACCACTACCCCAACCGTGTGCTTTGACTCCATCAATGGAGAATCACGCAACAGGGAAGCGGGTTCGGGGTACAAGGAAGATGATGATGAAGACAATGAAGATAGCTCACAGCAAGGAAGCGGAGAAACTGGTTTCCCCAACAGCCAGGATATGTTTATCACCCTGGACCTGGAACCAGTAACCCCTGAACTCACCCAAGGCGTGCTCCCAGACCCTGAGGGCATACAAGGGACCTCTGGTGAGTGTACCTTTGTAAATATTACACATGGTTTAAAAGCAAGCGTGTTTAATGATTAATGATTAATTTGCCCTGGCAATCGCGGCCAGTACAGCTACTGGAAAAGTCTGTTAATGTGTATGGGGATGGAGCGGAAATCCTCCAGGGACATCTCCAGAAAGCTCTCCTTCATGTACTCCCAAAGCCTTTGCAAAAGGTTTCTGGGGAGGGCTGCCTTATCCTGTCCGCCATGGTAGGACACTTTACCACGCCAGGCCAGTAGCACATAGTCTGGAATCATTGCATAACAAAGCATGGCAGCGTATGGTCCCGGTGTTTGCTGGCATGCAGACAACATCCATTCCTTATCTCTCTTTGTTATCCTCAGGAGAGTGATATCATTCACAGTCACCTGGTTGAAATGGGGTGATTTTATTAAGGGGACATTCAGAGGTGCCCGTTCCTGCTCGGCTGAACAGAAAAGTTCCCTGATGTTAGCCACGCGGTGGGGGGGAGGGGTGAAGTGATCATCCCAGAGAATTGGGTGTGTGGGGGGGGTAGTTGGGTTTGTGCTGCATGTTAACCCGGAAACCGCAGCCCCTCCTTTTACATTGCAAACCCATTTTAAATGGCCAACCCAACGGGTGCTTGGTATGGGAAATGAGGGCGCTACACTATTTGAAACCATTCCCACATGTTAAGAAGGTTAAAAAAGCCAAAAGACTGTGGCTTACCATGGCTGCCTACAAGCCGAAATCTGTTGCCTGGCACTGCGTGAGTGATCTCTCACACCAAACCGGCAGGCCCTCAATATAAGAGGAAAAATGCGACCTTGTAACGAAAGCACATGTGCTGTGTAATGTGAACAGCAAAATTTAACGTGAAAGAGTGTACCCATTGTTCTCTAAAATGTGTCTTTTTTAACCACCTCTCCCTTCTCCTCCACCAGCTGCAAATGTTTCTCCTTCACAGAGGCTAGTGAAGATTAGAAGGAGAAAACGGCGGACTCAGGATGATATGTTCTCGGAGCTCCAGATGTCCTCCCATGCTAACGGAGCACAGCAGAATGCGTGGAGGCAGTCAATGTCAGAGTGCAAAAAAGCACAATATGAACGAGAGGAGAGGTAGCGGGCTGAATTGTGGGCTGAAGAGAGCAAGTGGCGGGCTGAAGAGGATAGGTGGCGTCAGCTTGCTGACAGAAGGCAAGAGTCGATGCTCCGGCTGCTGGAGCATCAAACTGATATGCTCCAGCATATGGTTGAGCTGCAGGAAAGGCAGCAGGAGCAGAGACCGCCGCTACAGCCCCTGTGTAACCAACAGCCCTCCTCCCCAAGTTCCATAGCCTCCTCACCCAGACGCCCAAGAACGCGGTGGGGGGGCCTCCGGCCACCCAGTCACTCCACCCCAGATGATTGCCCGAGCATCAGAAGGCTGGCCTTCAATAAGTATTAAAGTTTTAAAGTTTTAAACTGCAGTGTGTCCTTTTCCTTCCCTCTTCCCCCACCCCTCCCGGGCTACCTTGGCAGTTATCCCCCTAGTTGTGTGATGAATTAATAAAGAATGCATGAATGTGAAGTAACAATGACTTTATTGCCTCTGCAAGCGGTGCTCGAAGGGGGGAGGGGAGGGTGGTTAGTTTACAGGGAAGTAGAGTGAACGGGGGTGGCGGAGGGTTCATCAAGGAGAAACAAACAGAAGTTTCACACCGTAGCCTGGCCAGTCACAAAACTAGTTTTCAAAGCTTCTCTGATGCGCACCGCGCCCTGCTATACTCTTCTAACCGCCCTGGTGTCTGTCTGCACGTAATCAGCGGCCAGGCGATTTGCCTCAACCTCCCACCCCGCCATAAATGTCTCCCCCTTACTCTCACAGATATTGTGGAGCGCACAGCAAGCAGCAATAACAATTGGAATATTGGCTTCGCTGAGGTCTATCCGAGTCAGTAAACTGCGCCAGCGCGCTTTTAAACGTCCAAATGCACATTCCACCACCATTCGGCACTTGCTCAGCCTATAGTTGAACAGGTCCTGACTACTGTCCAGGCTGCCTGTGTACGGCTTCATGAGCCATGGCATTAAGGGGTAGGCTGGGTCCCCAAGGATAACGATAGGCATTTCAACATCCCCAATGGGTATTTTCTGGACCGGGAAGAAAGTCCCTTCCTCCAGCTTTTGAAACAGACCAGAGTTCCTGAAGACGCGAGCATCATGTACCTTTCCCGGCCATCCCACGTTGATGTTGGTGAAACATCCCTTGTGATCCACCAGGGCTTGCAGCAGCATTGAAAAGTACCCCTTGCGGTTTATGTACTTGGTGGCTTGGTGCTCCGGTGACAAGATAGGGATATGGGTTCCGTCTATCGCCCCACCACAGTTTGGGAATCCCATTGCAGCAAAGCCATCCACTATGACCTGCACGTTTCCCAGAGTCACTACCCTTGATATCACCAGGTCTTTGATTGCGTTGGCTACTTGGATCACAACAGCCCCCACAGTAGATTTGCCCACTCCAAATTAGTTCCCGACTGACCGGTAGCTGTCTGGCGTTGCAAGATTCCACAGGGCTATCGCCACTTGCTTCTCAACTGTGAGGGCTGCTCTCATCCTGGTATTCTGGCGTTTCAGGGCAAGGGAAAGCAAGTCACAAAGTTCCATGAAAGTGCCCTTACGCATGCGAAAGTTTCACAGCCACTGGGAATCGTCCCACACCTGCAACACGATGCGGTCCCACCAGTCTGTGCTTGTTTCCCGGGCCCAGAATCGGCGTTCCACGGCATGAACCTGCCCCAGTAACACCATGATTTGCACATTGCTGGGGCCTGTACTTTGTGAGAGGTCTATGTCCATGTCAATTTCCTCATCACTCTCGTCGCCACGCTGCAATCGCTGCAATCGCCTCCTCACCTGGTTTTGCTTTGGCATGTTCTGGCTCTGCATATACTCCAGGACAATGGGCGTGGTGTTCATAGTGCTCATAATTGCCGCGGTGATCTGAGCAGGCTCCATGATTGCAGTGCTATGGCGTCTGGGCTGAAAAAAGGCGCGACACTATTGTCTGACAGAGGGAGGGAGGGGCGAGTGACGACATGGCTTACAGGTACAGGGAATTAAAATCAACAAAGGTGGCTGTGCATCAGGGAGAAACACAAACAACTGTCACACAGAATGGCCCCCCCAAAGATTGAACTCAAAACCCTGGGTTTAGCAGGCCGTTGATTTCACGGAGAGAGCGGGAAGCAAATGAATACAGAACAAATCTGGTCCATCTATTTTTTTACATCTTAAGCTGGCAGCAGACGGTGCAGCATGACTGATAGCCATCGGCATCTTCTGGGTGCTTGGCAGAAGATGCTGTACTACGACTGCTAGCCATCATTGTCAAGATGGTTGAATAGGACTGCCGGCAGGACTGAGTCTCCAGGAGACAAAACATGTCTGCCCAGGTGCCTCTGATCGAACTCACTGAGGAATATGACGATGACGGATATCAATCGTAATATACCATCTACTGCCAAAAGGCAAGGAGCTGCTGCTGTATAGCAATGCAGCCCCATGTCTGCCAGCACCCAGATAGCCGATGACGGCTACCAGTCATACTGCACCGTCTACTGCCAAAAGGCAATTAGCTGCTGCTGTGTAGCAATGCAGTACCACGTCTGCCGGCACCCAGATGACATATGGTGACGGTGAGCTGAGCTGAGCTGAGCGGGCTCCATGCTTGCCCTGGTATGTTGTCTGCACAGGTAACCCAGGTAAAAAGGCGCAAATCGATTGTCTGCCGTTGCTCTGACGGAGGGGGAGGGACCTGACGACATGTACTCAGAACCCCCCGCGACCCTGTTTTTGCATCATCAGGCATTGGGATCTCAACCCAGAATTCCAATGGGCGGCGGAGACTGTGGGAACTGTGGGATAGCTACCCACAGTGCAACGCTCCGGAAGTCGACGCTAGCCTCGGTACTGTGGACGCAGTCCGCTGACTTAATGCACTTAGAGCATTTTATGTGGGGACACACACAATCGACTGTATAAAACCGATTTCTATAAAACCAGCTTTTATAAATTTGACCTAATTTCGTAGTGTAGACATACCCAAAGACAAAGGGGTGGGGGGAGTGGCTTTCAATTCAACGATGTTTTGCATGGGTCAAAAGGGTCTGCTCGCATGGATCTCATTACAGAATCAGAGCCTAGGTTTGAGAAAATTTCTCTTATACATTACAAATATTCTTTAAAAAAACCCATCAACCCAGAAGGATAGCTGAACAATATAACCACACCCAAAAGGGACTGCATACAGCCACTGAATTCAATGCCAAAACTCCCTACCACTTCAAGAGGAGCAGAATTAGGTTCAAAGGAACAGATAGGATGGCAGGGAGGTGTATTTATTTGCGATGGGGTGGTAGAAAGGTGTATATATTTCTGATCGCTTGTTTCCACCTTAATCGAGGTGCAGTTTATTTTGCACTCGTTTTGATTTTGTGTCCAATTCCACATGTTTGTAGCTATAGCCACAACTGTAGATTAGAGTGGTGATTCACTGGTGTCTTCTCCACTCTCATTTAAAGAGCGGGGCTTCTGGTAATTTTCACTGGGAAACTAGGATCCCTTGACAACTAGTTCATCTCTGTTTTTTTCCCCGACCACCCCACCCATGGTATATAAAGAGGCAAAGTCTGAGGAGTGCTGAAGAGCTTTTATATTTTTTACCTACTAGGTCATATTAACAATGTATAACTGATGTAGGTGTAGTATACATATACAGCAAGCAAGAAAAAGAGGAACGGGGGAAGAAAGAGGGGAATATGTGCACAAGGTGACACTCTGGGGTTAGTTATGGAGTAGGTTTAAGTTTGGGTTATTCATTAAGATCTTGGTCCAAGGCCTATTGAAGTCAGTGGAAGGATTTCTATCAACTTCAATGAGTTTTGGATCAGGGCCCACAGTGTCTGGCATATTGGCTATTTTAAGGCAGCAGTTCCATTAATTGTTCCAAAAGTCCAGGAAATTTAGGTTGGGTTCAGTAAATTGCCTTGCAAGAATGCAGTGTCCAATAAGGTGTCAGAGTTGTAGAGCTTCATAGAATTGCAATGCTTCATTTACCAGCCAGTAAAGCAGTATTTTATTATTTTTGCAATCACTAAAGTAACAGTGATGCAAATATCCAGAGAAGCCAGACTATGGGGATTTCCAACAGAAAGGAGAGAGCTTGTTGCCAGTCCTGGTAGTAATGGAAATTTATGCAGAATCATAGCATGTGGCAGGCTGATTGTGGCGGGGTTCACGTAGGGTACATCTACACTGGAATAAAAGATCCATGGCACCGTCACAGCTGACCCTGGTGTGTAGATGTACCCTTAGGGGCCAGCAGCTGGCCATGGTTCAACAGTCCTGTAGGGGCCTTGTCAGGCAATCTGAGGACCTGGCGGCCAAGTTACAGTCTGTCCTTATCTAGGTTCCCTCAGCTGGACAAGGGGGCAAAAGGAAGGCTCCGGGGACCCAGGCCCTCCCTTTCCAGTGGGTCCCAGCCCAGGGCCCAAGGGAGAAGAGGTGAGGAGAGTTTCAGTCCCCTCTAGCTGATACCCAAGACCAGTCCCCCCGAGCCACTTTCAACCTCCCCTTGGCTCTCCTCAGTTTGGGGCATGGTGATAGCACTCTGTTTCCCTCCCGACGGAGGGCTGCTCAAGCAGTCTCAACAATTCAGATAGTTAGTAGGGGCTTCCCAGCTCTCTTCTCCATGTTCAGTGATTTCCCCTTTCAGGAAGGAGCAGAGAGAAAAAAGGGTCAGGCCCCTGGCCACCTAGTTAGGCTTTACTCACAGTCCAGCCCCTTCCCTTTGTCCCAGAAGGTACTAACTGGCTTGCTTCATTCCTGTAGACAGCCTCTCCTTCACTCTCTCCCTGCTTGTTTGCCAAAGTCCTATTTTAAGCACATCCTCCATTTGGACCATGCTCTGCAGCTGCGCCAGGCCAGGGTGTTCTTTGCCTAGTACTGTTGCATGACTCCTTTAGTCTTAGTGAGGGTTCTGTAAACCCCATCACACTGATCCTTGCATCAGGGGTACTCCAGGAGTACTTCCCTGGAGTACCCCTGATGCAAGGATCAGTGTGATGGGGGTTTAATATATCTGTCTATATTATAGCAATTGCAAAAATACAGTAATCCCAGGGTAACATTTCAATGAATATTAAACTTCTACTTAGTGCTGGTGGCTGCAGAGTTTATCTGCCGATCAGATTCTTAATAGCAGAGGAAATTGTTGTTTTGGGAAATAAAAATGTAAGGATTTGGAACCAGAAAGCCTGCACACCGCTGTGAACACTGGCAGAATGATTTAAGTTAAATGGACAGGTACTATAGAATACATGAGGCATAAATATAAAATAGTATAACACTACTTAAAACTAATCATGACCAATGACTTCTCTTACAAGGTCTCTAATCAATCCTAATCAAGTTCTTGTCTTCTCCAGAACCTCCTTGTTGTGAACCAGACCACTCATGATGATGGGAATTCAATTTAGATTATGAAAATGTGCTACAGCAAATGGAATTAACTCTTGACCCTGAGCGCTCCTCTCCAATACCACAAATGCAGGACGTTCTTATTACATGGAAAGAGGAGGAAGCTATGAAGGCAGAACGTGATCTCTATCAATGGTTGTAGAAAACTGAACAACCTAATTTTACTTCATGGACCCTTTAGCAGGCTGAACCCTGAGCAGGCTTCTCCCAGCCAGCCTTTGACGTTTCCACTCAGACTTGCTGCAAAGCTGCTCGGATAAACAACACTCGAAACAAAACCCTTCACAAAAAAACATCCTTTTCTCCACAGGACTCTCTGCTGGATTGCTGATTTTCTAATACACAACCATGCTTTGGAGGAAAAGTCAAAACGATTCAGTCTCATTCTCCTTGCTCTGGAAAAGCTGAGCCAACAATCCTCTTCTTACCAATATCTCCTCCCTGTTCAGAGGGAAGAGACTGGTTATATGCTGCCCTCCTTCTGAGAACCTCCCTTGCTCTGCTGTACACTACAGGTACACCAACACAGCAAGCAGGATCTCACAGCAATGAGTCTCAGAGCCCAGGAGTCAGCCCAAGCCAAAACATCCACACAGCCATTTTTAGCATCATAGCATGAGCCCAACAAGCCCAAGTCTGTAGACCCAGGCTCAGACTCGCTGCCACAGGATCCTGCCTGTTATATAGACATACCAGACAAGACTCCTGGCCCCAGGCCTTGGTATTTTCCCAGACACCAGTTGTTATCCCATGACCACTTCCTCTCTCTCAGCATCTGCCTCTGTCATTCCCTGGATCACTGTCTACATCAGAATTCCTGCAACTGATAGCCTGGCCCCGAAAAATTCACTCTCTGGCCTTAATGGGCCAGTATACCCCATTACAGATGTGATCCTATTCCTGCTAAAGTCAATAGGACTGTTGCCTGTGACTTCAATGAGAGCAGGATTGGGTCTAACAGAAGGAAGGTTTTTGGTACAACTTGTGTTCTCTTCTTCATCCTTATCAATGGTACCATAGATCAGAAGTGTGAGAGAGGGGCTGCGAATATAGCAGCCTGTACTAAAATTGTAAAAAACAAAAACAAAAAAACTTTATATATAAGGTGACCCCTGTAAGAGTCAGCAAAGGGAATTTGCACCACTTAAGTTCCATTTAAACCTTTTTTTAAGGGTTTAGGTGAGAATTCTGTGGCACCTAAGCTGGGTGCTGGGCCTCTGCTCGGGGAATTTTACCCACAGTATTCCTTTATTTTATTGTGTTTCTGTATAGTCTGTGTGCACACAGCTCTCTGGGCCTTGTCAAGATATCATTTAGCAGAAAATAAAAATATTTGTCAACAGGGCTTTAGAAAATTATTCTGTCTGTTTATCTTTTGTTCTGTACATGAGTCAAAGCGACAACCCCACACTGTACCACTGCTGCTGGGACCTTAAGGTCCTGTACAAGCTGATACTAACAGTTTACACAGGTGGAAAGTCTGCCCTCAGCTCAGCCGGACGCTTGCGGACCATCAAGCTTCCTCTCTCTCAGCCCTTTCTTAATAACCCTTCCCACCCTCAAGGAAAAACAAACACACATCTTTTGCATCTGCCACTGCCACATCTAGTGCAGGGTAACCTGGGTTTGAACTGTTTCTGACAGAACCCAACATCAATCCTGGCTTTTCTATTTAGACTTTCTGCACAGGGATGTTTCCCTCCACAGTTCGTTCCTCAAATGCCCCTGACCATGCCTCGGTGAGGCTCAGATACAGCTGAGCCACTTGACTTTAGGGGTTTGGGGTTTTTTTAAACTAAAGACTGCTCATTTCTAGCCCACATAACCCACTCCCATTGTCAGCGTGCGCTCCCCTGAAGTGAGAGTACTTATGTGTCCCCACAAGTTCCTCAGTGCTTCAACAATGAAAAGTTTTTTTCAGTTTGGGGTTTCGGACTCAGGAAACTAAAAAGCGATGTGGATGTTCTTCCAAACTATAATTCAGCTTCAACCTGACTGACGCATATTGTCTAGGCATCATGCCAGCTTAACGTGTAGGACATGAGTGTTTAATTGCTCAGGCACCTCATCATGTGCAGCATGCAAGAAAAGTCTAATTCCAAGCCAAGGAAACAGACATGTTGGTTTTAAAATTGTGTGCCTGTACTTTGGTGGTGGGGTAGGGAATGAGAATTAAATAATCTATCACTGAGCTGGATTAGTTTTCATTTTTGTAGTGGCATAAAGCAAGTTTAGGCTTGTTTTAATTACAAAGGAGTGCTCATTATAAGGAAGCCTACCCCAAATTTTGAGTTGCATGTAACATGCCACAACAAGTCTTCACAGCCGAGTTGAATTTCCTGTGAATTGGTTGATTGTTCTGAAGTCCCTGGGGAGATTTCACACTTAGAAAAGAACGGTGTATAGAAGAGAACTGGTCTTACGCTGGCAGTCTGCTTGAACGTTCAGAATTTCAGAGAGTTTGTATGAAATATTGTGGGCCAAATCCTGAATTTGATTTCCCAGTCAGTGATGGAACAAGGCATAGAAGCCCCTTACTTCCATGTACACTGGCCCCTATTAACCCAACTGATGTTCAGTGTTGAAAGGAAGTCCACAGGCTCTCCACCTATCCATATAGGTGGAGTTAAAATGAGGATTCTCTCCAGATCCCAGTCCCCATGCTCTGCCCAGAGGTTTCTGCAGCCATGACCCTACCAAGGAGAGCAGAATCAGGGATCTCTTGCATGATGTCATGTGGGGAAATAAAGATTCCTTATTAGGTGTGTGCATAGGAATCCTGGGATATCTGTTTTACTTTACTGCTAATGATTCATTAGGATCACTTTCAATTTATAAAATATAGTAATCTTTACCTAATACTATCATCTCATTAAATATTTAATTATGCTACTTGGTAGTGCCATTGACCTACATTTCACTTTCTGCAAAAAGCACAGGAGTACTTGTGGCACCTTAGAGACTAACAAATTTATTAGAGCATAAGCTTTCGTGGGCTACAACCCACTTCTTCAGATGCATAGCCCACAAAAGCTTATGCTCTAATAAATTTGTTAGTCTCTAAGGTGCCACAAGTACTCCTGTGCTTTTTGCAGATACAGACTAACACGGCTGCTACTCTGAAACATTTCACTTTCTGTTGTCTACTTAAGAGTTAATTGCCATATTATGCTGTCACTATTCAGTATACATAAGCATCAAAAGAAAATATTTTCAGAGGATACAACTTTCAGTATGCAATGCCTCTTATTAATCTTTGGTGACCACAGATCTAGATCTCTTTCTCCTTGCTCCTGTCTTTGATGCTAATGTGTCGTACTGAGCAATCTTGACTTTGGGTGCCAAGGATAATTTATTATCTTTAAAGAACAAAACATCACTTTGTTTTCAAACAAATAAATAGATACGCTGTCAAAGAATGGATTATAAACAGCACAATACTACCTGGGTAGATAGCCAAATCGAGACAGCTGCAATTAAGTCAA
This sequence comes from Terrapene triunguis, assembly GCF_002925995.2. NCBI lineage: Eukaryota > Metazoa > Chordata > Testudines > Emydidae > Terrapene > Terrapene triunguis. Next base: position 485,550 of record NW_020664368.1, read on the forward strand.
GGTTCATGATGACATATTAACCCACTGAAGTAAAGTCTGGGAGGTTTTGCAACTTATCAGCACCCACAATATTGAACTAAGCTACGGTACTTTGGGCTGTGTTCTCATCTGATCTCAAATTGAGCAGAGCTCAACCTACTCTGTACTTGCACAGAAGTCCTACCAAGAAAACCTATGGACTGTAGGAAGAGGTGTGCTGTAAAAGACATGCTTCTTTCTGAGCCAGTGCTGAACCAGTAGGGCAGCATTATACAGGGAGAAGAGTCCCTCTGCTCCTGGAGATGCAAGCCAAAAATCTCTGCTAGGGCAAGTGGAGAGAACTCAGTGGACCTGCATCCATTTACACCAGCAGAGCATTTGGCTCAGAATCTATTGAATGAGATGCACTACAGACAGACGCCTGAAACACCTGTAATATAAGATTCCAGTGGGACTTGTCAACAGTAGAGTTGTTATCCTCATTGTCCTGGCCAAGTGTTAACTTGGCAATTACATTCTGCCTTCTTAACCTCTTTGCAATTTCAACCTTTGTCACTTTCCATCCCATAGAGAAAACACACACACACACACACAGACACCAAGTGTTACTGGTGCAGAATAGCTATGTGCAATCCACTCCAGAGATGGCTGCGTTTCAGTGGTGGGTGAATGATCCCGCTCTAGGAAGTCTAAAAAGCTCTTTGAGATCACTCAAGGTGAAAGATGTTATTATATAGAAAATTAATTTTAGGAGGGTTTGATAAAAGATTGAGCATTGAAGATTTAGATGGATAGCAAGAACCTACATAGGTATTATTTTTAAAATACACACAGTTTGGTAGAAATATAAACCCTTAAAATCCGGGGCATCAGCAAACCTCTAAGTAGCGAAAGTTAGAAAGAAATTTTCCATAACTGTCCTCTTCAGCATTGCTTTCACGTTCCTCTGAAGCATCTGTTACTCATCACTGTCACAGACCGGATACTGGACCAGATGGACCATGGGTCTCATCCAGAACAGCATTTCTTGTGTTTCACAGTCCTTTATTACAGCTGTAATAGACCCTCTGTACTATTATTACACATGCAGATGGACCAGAACTGATAAGTTATGATCCAGATAGGAACTTTCCCAGAGTTTGGGGACATTTGAATCTGAAGGGCAGTTGTTTGACCTTGTAATAGAGCCCTTGGAGGGCCAGGTGGTCTAGCGAGTAGTACGCCCAGCATCTCCCCTCAGTGGGGAAGACCTTTCAGTACAGTCCCTCACCCGAAGATGAGTTTAGCTTCACCCCAGGTTGCAGTGTCCTTGCCCTCTTCTTATCAGAGGGGGAGTGAGACTGGAATGTGGCATATGCCCTTCCTGCAGCAGGGACAGTTGGCCAGGGAGCCCAGGTCTTTCCACTCCACTGGGCTCCAACCCAGGGCCCTATGAGACTCAACAGTGTCCAGCATCCTGGCGTGTCCTCAGAGTTACCCTCCCTGAGTCACTTCCTACCATCTCTCACTTTCCCACAGCACCAAGTCCAATATAAGGCAACCAAAGAAAAAGAAAAGACAACCTAACCTTCAGCCCCAACTGGGCTCAGTCCTACTTGACTTCCACAGCACCCTGGTCCAGGCTAAGGTTGTCTTCTTTCAGACTGAACTGGATTGCTCCTTTTTCAGCTTCCTCTCCAGTTGGAATATGTTCTGCAGGTCTGGAGGGGCAGGGCTACCTGCGCCCAGTATTGTCCTTTGACCCCTTGAGGCCCAGTGTGGGGTTTGTACATGCCATCACAGAACTGTTATACAGAGAGGGGCCAGTTGCAAAGCTCTAGCTTCAAACTCTCGTCATTTAGGAGTGCCCAATTTGGGCTTTGATTCAGGTCCATCTCTACCTACAACTTAAGTAGCAGCCATCAACCAATTCATTATGACTGGTCATTTATAGAAAATAAAAAAAAGATTCTGTACTTTTATAAAAAAACATTGTAATTACACTGGAGAATCTTTTCAGTGAATCTGACATGACAGAAACCTCTTAAAAATATGATGGGGGTAGAGAGAAATTAAGAAATCTTGGCTAAAGCACAGCAAAAACAACTTGCAAAACCCTCACTAGGAATGGAAGTTTTCAGTTTATTAGAAGTCTGTTCATTACATGCTTGAGCTAACCCTGGAACAACAGAGCCCTGTGCATGAATAAATAGACAACAGCAAGAAAGACAAAGCAGATGTTCTAGTGACCTCTTCTCACTGGAATCTGCTAGCTGAACCCATTGAGGTACTTTTGCTTTCACCCATCAGTAAATCAACACATCTACTTGACTGCCATATGGAAATTTTCAAAATTCCCACCACTGTTACTAACTGCTAGAGAAAACAGAGCCCTGTGCATTGCAATGTAGCCCTAATTAATCCTTATTAATGTCTGGCTGGTGGTCATTATTGTATCATTGCAATATAGTTGCTAGAACATGAAATTAAAACAATAATAACAAAGTGAATATCAGGAAAAATGCTCCAATAGTGAAGTTTATTAAACTGAGGAATAATCTCCCAAGGGACATGGCGGGAGCTCTATTACTTGAATAATTTAAAACTGGCCTGGACAAAATACTGGGAAAATATATGATAGAGAATAATTATGAGCTACTCCCCCTCCTTTGCACTGCCAGGGACAAGGGGGATTGTGTGAATTTAATAGCATAATATCTTTCTATTCCCAGGTTTCTGTGATTTCTATGGCCCCATTCCAGCAAAACGTATTTAAATGTTGTTTCGGATCAGGGCCTATATGACACTACATAAGCATTTAATACTGAGCCTGGGAAATTCCTACAGCCTCTTCTGCTTCGATTAACTAATATCAAATAACACTGTCAACATTGTTTATTCCTCTGACATTTAAACATATTTACAGTATAGCAGGTATTATATTAGTGAGAAAACTTTTAAGTGTGCCCTGAGGAAAATAATCCTTATTTGCATTACATTTTTATTATAAAAATATGAAGCTGCTAAATAATTACTACAAAACAGAGCCACAAAACTACTAAATTATGATTCTGCAGTGTTAAGCAATTCTAGTGATAGATTCTAATCATAGAGGCAGTGTCTTGAGAATATATTAATTTTGCATACGAGCAGTCCCTAGAAAGTATATTTAGGAAATGTTATATTCACATACAAGCCAACTGCTGCCCTCCCTATCTTTGCATTGTGCCTTAGCTGACTTGGCACATCTGTTGTCCTCTTACCTTGTAAATTTTATCCAACACAGATTGAAATTATGTGTTGCTATGGAGAAGAATCAATAGAAATGTCATCAAGGTGCCAAGAATTAGTAGAAAACTTGTGGCAATAACACGTGACTGAGATTAATTTCCAAAGTTTAAATTCTGAATAAAGAGATCAGAAATCACCCCAAGAAATTGAAACACTGTTTCTTGCTTCATTAAAGAGTATTCCAGATTGAGATTACATATTGGATCTGATATCATACACCTACATTCAGTAGGACTTTCTGTTATGACGTTCAGCAGCCTGGGGTAGCAAGTCTTCATCCATTTCAAAAATGTAAAATATATGCATGGTCCTTCAGTGGTTTTAGTACACAAATGCTGTATGAAGAATGGATGAGAATAATCATTACATTAATCAGAACAATATTTCTAGGGCTATTGGCTCCTAAAAAAAGGTAGCGAACATAATAAATGTGATACCTTTTATTGGATTATCACATTGGCCTTCTTGTCAACTTTAAATACAGATATTGATAACATTTAGAGGCTGCAGAAATAGTTTGGGACAAGATAAGCAAATTAATTTATGGTCAGATTCTGCTACCATTGCATTGAGTAGCACCATGTTCTGCAAACATTCCCCTTGATTTCATTGAATGGTTTACAGAGTAGGGTACTACTTAACATGAGTAAAGATGGCAGAATCTGCCCCCAAGTTAATTCATGGAATCATAGGACTGGAAAGGACCTTGAGAGGTGATCTAGTCTACTCCCCTGCACTCATAGCAGGACTAAGTATTATCTAGACCAGTAGTGGGAACGGCGAACTGCGGCCACTGGGAGCTATGGGCGGCCGAGCCTGCAGATGGTCAATGTAAACAAACTGTCTCATGGCCCGCCAGCGGATTACCCTGATGGGCCGCAGGTGGCCCACCACTGATCTAGACCATCCCTGAGAGGTGTTTGTCTAGCCTGCTCTTAAAAATCGCCAACAATGGAGATTCCACAACCTCCCTAGGCAATTTATTCCAGTGCTTAACCACCCTGATAGTTAGGAAGTTTTTCTTAATGTCCAGCCTAAACTGCACTTGTAGCAGTTTAAGCCCATTGCTTCTTGTCCTATCCTCAGAAGTTAAGAACAATTTTTCTCCCCCTCCTTGTAACAACCTTTTATGTACTTGAAAACTGTTATCATGCCCCCCCTCACAAACTCCAGACTAAACAAACTCCATTTTTTCAATATTCCCTCATAGGTCAGCTTTTTCTCCAATTCGTCTACATCTTTCCTGAAATGTGGCACCCAGAACTGGACACAATACTCCAGTTGAGGCCTAATCAGCGTGAAGTAGAGTGGAAGAATTACTTCTCTTGTCTTGCTTATAACACTCCTGCTAATACATCCCAGAATGATGTTTGCTTTTTTTGCAACAGTGTTACATTGTTGATCCATATTTAGCTTGTGATCCACTATGACCCCCCAAATTCCTTTCCACAGTACTTCTTCCTAGGCAGTCATTTCCCATTTTGTATGGGTGCAACAGATTTTTCCTTCCTAAGTGGAGTACTTTGCATTTGTCCTTATTGAATTTCATCCTAAAGCACTTGCAACCCCTCCCAGCTTGGTATTGTCTGCAAATATTATAAATTTACTCTCTTTGCCATTATCAAAATCATTGATGAAGATATTGAATAGAACTGGACCCAGGACCAATCCCTGCAGGACCCCACTCAATATGCCCTTCCAGTTTGACTGTGAACCACTACACTCTGGGAATTGTTTTCCAACCACTAATGCAACCACCTTATAGAAGCTCCATCTAGGCTGTATTTCCCTAGTTTGTTTATGAGAAGGCCATATGAGAAGTATCAAAAGCCTTACTAAAGTCAAGATATACCACATCTACCACTTCCCCCATCCACAAGATTTGTTACCCTGTCAAAGAAAGCTATTAGATTGGTTTGACATGATTTGTTCCTGACAAATCCATGCTGACTGTTGCTTATCACTGTATTATCTTCTAGGTGTTTGCAAATTGATTGCTTAATTATTTGCTCCATGATGTTTCCGGTGCAGAAATTAAGCTGACTAGTCTGCAATTCCCCAGGTTGTCCTTATTTCCCTTTTTTATAGATTGGCACTATATTTGCCCTTTTCCATTCTTCTGGAATCTCTCCCATCTTCCATGACTTTTCAAAGATAATTGCTAATGATTCAGATATCACTTCAGTCAGCTCCTTGAGTATTCTAGGATGTATTTCATTTGGCCCTGGTGACTTGAAGACATCTAACTTGTCAAAGTAATTTTTAACTTGTTCTTTCCCTGATCCTACCTCATTTTCATGGGCATTCACTATGTTAGACAACCAATTGCTACTAACCTTTTTGATGAAAACTGAAACAAAAAAGTAAGTTAGCACTTTTGTCATTTCCACATTTTCTGTTATTGTTCCCCTCCTCCCCCAATTGAGTAACAGGCCTACCCTGTCCTTGGTCTTCCTCTTGCTTCTAATGTATTTGTGAATGTTTTCTTGTTACCCTTTCTGTCTCTAGCTAGCTTAATCTCTTTTTGTGCCTTGGCCTTTCTAATTTTCTCCCTACATACTTGTGTTATTTGTTTATATTCATCCTTTGTAATTTGACCTAGTTTCCACTTTTTGTGGGACTCTTTTTTGAGTTTTAGATCATTGAAGATCTCCTGGTTATGCCACGGTGATCTCTTGCCATACTTCCTATCTTTCCTATGCAGTGGGATAGTTTGTTCTTGTGCCCTTAATAATGTGTCTTTGAAAAACTGCCAACTCTCTTGAACTATTGTTCCCTTAGACTTGCTTCCCATGGGATCTTCTCTACCAACTCCCCGAGTTTGCTAAAGTCTGCCCTCTTTAAATTCATTGTCTTTATTTTGCTGTTCTCCCGCCTACCATTCCAACTCTACCATTTCACGATCACTGTCACCCAAGCTGCCTTCCACTTTCAAATTCTCAACCTACGTCACTTGACATGAGACAATGACACAAAAGAATTCTGGGCTCCTCTTCTTGCAGAGTATTAAGTCATCACCATCATCATATGATGAGTTTTATTTATTTAATTACTCCTAGTTTTTTTAAATTACAATTATAGCCCCTTTAGTGGAGGCTTCCCAATATCCCTGTGAGGTAGGTATCATTAGCTTCATTTTTCTGATAAGTGTGGTGGCATAGTGAGGAAATGAAAAGACAGGCTGGATGTCAATAAACCTTTAGGCACACCCCAGCACAAGATGCAATCCCAGCAGGCAATGTACGGCAAACAATCTCCTCTGAGGCACTGTTCTTCTTCTTCTCCCCCTCTTGCATTGAGGGGTGTTTACAGAAGTCATCTGCAATAGCCCTTTGTAGGGCATGGTATATTCACTCCTACATGTCCAGCTCCAGTATCAGAGACGGGGGAGGGGGGGAGGGGACAGAGCCAGGGTTCTGCCATTACCTGGCCAGTAGTTCACAGAGAGGAGAACCAGATGCATGGTCCCCCTTCTCATACCCCCACTGCCATGGTCTAACCTTGTAGGGAGTAAGGGAATCCTTATTCTCCCTGCTACTCTCCTCCAAAGCCATATTAGACCCAGCCATTATCTAGCCCTGTTTGATTAATCAGACAGTGAAAGAGTCAAAAGGGAAGTAGTAAAAAAATTTAAAAGTAGACTTGGACTAAGCACTGAAAAATTATTCACTGGCAGAGCAATGAAATTATTCTAGTGAATAATTATAATTATTACAATGAAATATTATAATTGCAATGAATAATTATAATAATTACAATAAAATTATTCACTGGCAGAGTAATGAACTGATTGACTGAACAGGGCATTTCTAGCTCTAATTGCCTTTGGTGCAAAGGGATAAAGTGGTTTACCCCAGGTTGCATAGTTCTTTAATGGCTCAGATGGGAAGAGAGTAGGAGTCTTGGATCCCAAGCAAATGCTCTCACCACTGGATGATGCCTCCTCAATAAACTGGTCAGAGATTAAAAGAACTGCATTGGTGATGGAATTAGTAACTCCTGCATGGTGTCCATGAGCTTTGGGGGTGTTTAGTTTGTTTATTTCAGAACTTTGCCCTCTGGGTGCTCTAGCTATGCTCCAGGGTGAAGACATAAATTATTATTTTAATTATATAATCAATGCCTAGACACACATTAGATAAATCTCCATAACCCCAAAATACCCCCCATCCCACATCAACAACACACTTTCTTCTTTGACTAAGACATCTCATTCCATTGTGCTTCAAAAACATTAACTGCTTTCTTTCCAAAATTAAAGTATTCCTTAAAGTTTCACTCAATTACTACCAGATAGTTTTACAGAGGTCTACAAGGAAGTACGTGATTTTAGAACTTTGGTTATGTCTTTGCACCATTGCGCAGCACATGAGGCAAAAAGGCAATTGACATTAAAGAAGAGGTTGGATTTTCTTACATCTGGTCTCAGACCTTGAATGCGATGGGATATATTATGGGAGCCAGAGCGCAGAGGTCAGGTTTGATGTGCTTGTGGTGGCCAATATTGGTGAAAAGACACACTGCTGCATTTTATGCTAATTGTAGTTTCCTAAGGGCTCATGGTTTCAGGCCTGGATAAAATACACTGCTGTAATTGAGGCATATATTACTGAAGCAGGTCATCATTCATTTAGATGAAAAACAGATCCTGCCATCTTAAGAACATAAGAACGGCCATACTGGGTCAGACCAAAGGTCCATCTAGCCCAGTATCCTGTCTTCTGACAGTGGCCAGTGCCAGGTGCCCCAGATGGAATGAACAAAACAGGTAATCATCAAATGACCCATCCCCTGTCGCCCATTCCCAGCTTCTGGCAAACAAAGGCTAGGGACAACTTATTGCTGCTCATGTAAAGTAAGGTGTAAAATTATCTTTTCATTTACAACTGCATCAGGCAATAGATTCTTCAATAATATGGATTGTGTTTGTCAAGCACACATGAGAGCAATCTTGCTGTTGAAAGGATACTAAATAGCCTTCCCGTATGGTACCACTGTCAGTGAAGATTATGTCCATTCCCACCTCCCTTCCCAACCTCCCCCATGCCACTCCTCCCCCTCTCAAAAGAAGTGGTTTGCCAATATAACTTAGATTTCATTTCTGGACAAAAGAGAGCTGTGAGTATTGCCTAAGACTATATCTATCAGTAGGGCTGCTGACTGGCAGTTTTTTAATCCATAGTTTCTCTGTGTTCAAGTTTCAGTTGTTCAACTCACAAATTACACTTATGTTTAATACCGGAAGCCTTAATAAGTAACCCTATATCCAACAGTGGCTCTGCAAAGAGTATCTGATCCTCTCGTCATAATATAGGTATCCAGAGTGCAGACACTGATATAATACGAGAGAGAAAAAATAATCCCATTTGATTGCTTTAAACACCTACATCGATGCTTCAGGTAAGAGAAATCTGTGAAAACCTAAGACCCTATATGATCAGAAACTTTTAATATACAGAAGCCAGAGCCACCTAGTGATACGCTGAGTAATGTGGAAGAAATGCTGGTAAATCTGGCTCTACCTAGTGCTGCCTCAGTGAGCCTAGCCCTAACATTTATCCAGCAAGCTGATTTTTCAGGATCCATCTCCAAATCAGAACACGAATCGCCTGTCTTCCGTTACCAGAAGCTGAAGAAAACAAAACAGAAACTATGTTACAAGTGGCAACCTTGATCGCCTGCTATAAGAGTTTTGGGTGGCTCTTCTGGGAGTAATGGCATTCTTACCATTATTCCCCAACCCTTCCACTTTAGCAGCTTTATTTAAAGGAGTCTCTTGCATGATTTCTCTCCAACTAAGTCAGTGTTGTTACATCAGGGATGCAGATGCCCCTGTTTATGGAATGATACGTTAAACAGAAACATTTGACCACTGACTCAACGCTTCCATTTTAATAACTTTTGCGTAATAACGGAGATGGTTATAAAATAGACTCTTATAACCTTTCCTTTCATGTTGGCGTAACTGAGGGTTCTGAGGCTTGATTTGGCTCTGTGCTTGATTTTGCTTTAAGTAGGGGAAGTATTCTATGATTAGCAGCACTTCAAAAAACCCTTCCCTTTATGATTGCAAACTAGGTGCTACATTTCCAGACAAGTGGATGCTGATTAGGAGAACTTTAACCACACACTTACACAAAATCAAAATTTACAGGATTACTGGAAGAAAGATGCCCAGATGAGAAGACTTTGAATAATACAAGCATTCTGCTGAGTACTTTTTAATCTTTTATTCATTATTTGCAGGACCCTGTACGAAGTCTGACTTTACAATCTCTTTCCTTACCCGATATTACTTTCCTTTGGGTAAACACTGAAATTTCTCTCCATTTCTCACTGAGCTTGAATTAACATATACATTTTCTTTTTATATCTTTGCTTGTTCACCAGCACCTTTGAGGATGTCAGAAATGGAGGGAATTATGTCTGTTGGTGCAGGTGTTGTACTCTTAAATATGACATTCATCAGGTGGATTTTCTCAGGCAGAAACTTTATACACTAAGAGCCAAGTAACAGAGAAATTAAGTTAAGGGTTTTTTTTAAAAAAAAAAGCTCATTAGGTTGCAGGATTCTAGATGAAAACGGGTCAGGATCCTCAGCTGGTGTAAACAAGTGTAACTCCATCGATTTAAATGCAACTACACTGTCAGGAATGAAACAGAGAGAGTTAACTAGGTCTTTGAGCAATATCTTCACTGTTTCAAGAACTACCACCCAGATGACTGGGTTTCACTGCTTCCCCACCTGGAATTTTCAAATAATAGTGCCACCCATGCCACTACCTCCCAAAGCCCTTTATTCTCCAACTATGGGTTTCACCCAAACATCCCCACGGGATATCTGGTACCCGCTTTCACAGACTTGACTGTTCACCTCTGCCAAGTACATCTAGAACTGAAGGAACACCTAGCATCTGCCAAGGAGGCGTACAAGCATCACGCCAATCAGGGCCACCAAGCCACCTGTGATCTAGCTGTCGGGGACAAGTTTTGGCTCTCCACCCAGAATTTTAGGTCAACTTGCCTGTTGGCTAATCATCCTGATGTACAGAAAGAATAGCAAATATGGCAAGCGACCAGCTTGGCTTAACAGAGAAATCTTCAGTGAGCTTAAACACAAAAAGGAAGCTTACAAGAAGTGGAAATTTGGGCAGATGACTAGGGAGGAGTATACAAATATTGCTCAAGCATGGAGGGGTGTAATCAGGAAGGCCAAAGCACAACTGGAGTTGCAGCTAGCAATGTATGTGAAGGGTAACAAGAAGGGTTTCTACAGGTATGTTAGAAACAAGAAGGTGGTCAGGGAAAGTGTTGGACCCTGACTGAATGGGGGAGGCAACCTAGTGACATATGATGTGGAAAAAGCTGAAGTACTCACTGCTTTTTTTGCCTTGCTCTTCACAGACAAGGTCAGCTACCAGACTGCTGCACTGGGCAGCACAGTATGGGGAGGAGGTGAGCAGCCCTCAGTGATGAAAGAACAGGTTAAGGACTATTTAGAAAAGCTGGACATGCACAAGTCCACGGGGCCAGATCTAATGCATCCAAGGGTGCTGAGGGACTTGGCTAATGTGATTGCGGAGCCATTGGCCATTATCTTTGAAAACTCGTGGCAATCAGGGGAGATCCTGAACGATTAAAAGGAAAATATAGTGCCCATCTTTGAAAAAGGGAAGAAGGAGAATCCGGGGAACTACAGACCGGTCAGCCTCACCTCAGTCTCTGGAAAAATCAGAGCAGGTCCTCAAGGAATCCATTTTGAAGCACTTGGAGCAGAGGAAAGTGTCCAGGAACAGTCAACATGGATTCACCAAGGGCAAGTCATGCCTGACCAACCTGATTGCCTTCTATGATGAGATAAATGGCTCTGTGGATATGGAAAACGCAGTGGCCGTGATATATCTTGACTTTAGCAAAACTTTTGATACAGTCTCCCACAGTATTCTTGCCAGCAAGTTAAAGAAGTATGAACTGGATGAACGGAATTTAAGGTAGATAGAAAGCTGGCTAGATCATCAGGCTCAATGGGTAGTGATCAATGGCTCGATGTCTAGTTGGCAGCCAGTATCAAGTGGAGTGCCCCACGGGTCGGTCCCGGAGCCAGTTTTGTTCAACATCTTCATTAATGATCTGGATGATGGGATGGATTGCACCCTCAGCAAGTTCATGGATGACACTAAGCTGGGAGGAGAGGTAGATACACTGGAGGGTAGGGATAGTGTCCAGAGTGACCTAGACAAATTGGAGGATTGGGCCAAAAGAAATCTGATAAGGTTCAACAAGGACAAGTGCAGAGTCTTTCACTTAGGACGGAAGAATCCCATGCACTGCTACAGGCTGGGGACCGACTGGCTAAGCAGCAGCTCTGCAGAAAAGGACTTGGGCATTAGAGTGGACGAGAAGCTGGATATGAGTCAACAGTGTGCCCTTGTTGCCAAGAAGGCTAATGACATATTGGGCTGCATTAGAAGGAGCATTGCCAACAGATCGAGGGAAGTGATTATTCCCCTCTATTTGGCACTGGTGAGGCTACATCTGAAGTATTGCATCCAGTTTTGAGCCCCCCACTACAGAAAGGATGTGGACAAATTGGAGAGAGTCCAGCGGAGGGCAACAAAAATGATTAGGGGGCTGGGGCACATGGCTTACGAGGAGAGGCTGAGGAAACTGGGCTTATTTAGTCTGCAGAAGAGAAGAGTGAGGGGGGATTTGATAGCAGCCTTCAACTACCTAAATGGGGTTTCCAAAGAGGATGGAACTATGCTGTTCTCAGTGGTGGCAGATGACAGAACAAGGAGCAATGGTCTCAAGTTGCAGTGGGGGAGGTTTAGGTTGGATATTAGGAAAAACTATTTCACTAGGAGGGTGGTGAAGCACTGGAATGGGTTACCTAGGGAGGTGGTGGAATCTCCATCCTTAGAGGTTTTTAGGGCCCAGCTTGACAAAGCCTTGGCTGGGATGATTTAGTTGGGGTTGGTTCTGCTTTGAGCAGGGGGTTGGACTAGATGACCTCCTGAGGTGTCTTCCAACCCTAATCTTCTATGATTCTAAGTTAGACCACCAGTATCTAGGCCTGTTTAGGATTCTGGAATGAATTAACCCGATGGCATGCAAGTCGCAGTTACCTGAATCCCTCAGGTTCCACATGTCTCTCCTTAAGCCCTTCACTGAGAACCCATTCCTGTCCCACTCTGCCAATCCCGCCTATCACTGTCCATCGACAGGAAGAGTACTTGGTTCACAATGGAGTGGGGGAACTCCAGAACTTGGTAGGCTGGGAAGCTTACAGCCCTGATGAATGATCCTGGGAACCAGTGGAAAATATCCACACCCCACATCTGCCTAGTTGCCAGGCAGCTAATGAGTGCAGCTGGGCTGCAGCAGCACCACCAGATTGGCTAAGGCAGTCGGGTGGCTTGTTCTTAAGCCCAGTAGTTGCAGAGGATCAGCAGCTGCTCAACGCACACACCTATGGATTCTCTGTCTCCCTGTGCTTGCTTCACTCCAAGCCCTTCTCCTTACTAGACCCTGTCCTACACCCGGCCTTGTTCCAGACCTCTCTCAGCCTTGCTCCTGTTTTGGAACCAGCCCTGCTCCTGCTCTCCCTCAAGCCGGCTAATCCAGTTCCAACCCCCAGCTCTGATTCCTAGCTCCAACTCTGTCTTGCCCCTTAGCTCTGGCATTTGGCCTCCGATTTCAAGTCTGGCCTTTGGTTCCGATCCCTGGCTCTGACTCTGCCTTGACCATGGGCTCTGGCAGCCAGACTCTGAGAACTAGGCCTGAGTCCTGCGCCGACCATAGGCACCGACTCCATGGCTGCTCCAGGGCTGGAGCACCCACAGAAAAAAAATGGTGGGTGCTCAGCACCCACAGATAGCCCCCCCATCAACTCCTCTCCCCTCCCCCAAGTGGCCCCACTGATCAGCACCTCCTATGCGCCAGTGATCAGCTGTTCAGCAACATGCAGGAGGTGCTGGAGGGGAGGGGAAAGGAGCGAGGACAGGGGATGCTTGGGGGAGGGAACAGAGCAGGGGCAGGAAGGGGTGGGGTGGAGCAGGGGCGTGGTTTGGGGGAAAGGGTGGGGTGGGGGCAGAGTCGGGGAAGCATCCCCCAGCACATTAGAAAGTCAGTGCCTTTGGCTCCGACCACTAGGCCTGACTGCCTATGACCTGTTCTCCTGACATGTGCGCATTCACAGGAGCTGAGGATCTGGCTAAAACTTTTATCGCCACTGACTTTTCTGGCTCTTCCGAAAAAGACTAAAGGATTAAATTGCGTTTCATCTGAGAATTCTTTATAATGTGCCTCGGGGGCCCACTGTGCTAGGAGCTGTATGCACACACAGTGAGAGGCAGTGCCTGTCCCAAAAAGCTTACAATCCACACAGACGAGACAGACACAGGGTGGGGAAAAGGATCTGACACACAAGCAGAAGCAGAGTGATGGTTTGCAAATGTCATTTTAGTGCTACCGCCAGGACTTTACTTTCCCCCCTCCCCCATTCTTTGGGTGTGGCTGAGTTGAGAAGAGATTAGCTAAATGGAAAGACAAGGGAAGGGAGAGAGGACGCTGAAGGAAGGGGGAGAAAGGGGACAGGACAGGGAGGAAGAGAGAGAGAGGAGGATATAAAGGCGGGGGGAGGGGGGAGCGTGAGGCGGAGGTGAACAGCTGCCTGCTCCCACCAAGCCCCATCCCTTCCCTCACAGGGAATCAGCAAAGGGGAGAGAATGTCCTTAATGAAAACTGTAGAAACAAGGCAGTGTCCATCAGTCCCTGCTCTAAGAACAGCCAAGGCTACTTCTGCATCTGCTCTGCCAGCTTGAGAGTGTCTCTGCCCCCCACCGCCCTTAAATATTTCTCTTGGCCCTGCCTGAGTGACTAGGAATAGGGGGTGGGGGGGGGGGAAGAATATCACATGTGTCCTAGTGTCCGGGAGGAGAGGGTGGTCCTGACTGGGCCCCATCCTTCCCCCTTCTGCTCCCAGGTTACTAAACTTTCCAAAATTGTGTCTGTGTAGATCACAACAGCTTCTGCTCACTATTTACACCTCTCTCTGTTCCAGACCTGCTGCCATAATGCTTCTCGGAGAACACTAACTTGCTGCAATTAATTAATGCTGGTTTCACCCCTGTCAGCACTGTTTTTAAATAGAAGACTAAAACTAAAACTTTTCCTCAAATGAAGAAGAGCTAAACAAATTAATTCCACCTTCTCTTTTCTTTATTCTCCTACTGCTTACATGTGTTGTTTCTCCTTTCTTCAGCTTACTCTCTTGAATTTGTCCTGTCTACCTGTCTCACCTTGTGCTAACGTTTATTCTCATGTATTGAATATAACTGTTGCACTTCTCCACTGGAATGACTTTTCCTATGTAAACTGCTTTCAACCTCCTTAGAAGATAAACAATTCCATGTTCATTTTAAGGGTTTGTCCCAGAGCCAGCCAATGGAGCACAACAGAAAGTAGTGAGCTGGACCACCTCTTTTTTAGGGAAAATTCCAAGGAAGGGGGATCTGGGGAAAGAAATCTCTACTATGATGTCTGTGAGGATCTTTTTATAGAAATCCTCCAATATAATCCCATGGAGGAGAGCAGAGGAGCTGGAAATTACATTTATCATGGTTTGTTGCAATATTTTCTATCTATGCTTAGGCTGTATTATCAGAGTGAGGTATTTTTATTAGCAACTCAATTTTTTTAATTTTCATACTGCAATACTGCCCAGGGTACTCAATCAGGATCAGGCCTGATTGTGCCAAACACTGTATGAACTCGTACAAAGTCACTCTCTGTCTGGAACAGTTTACAGTCTAAGACAGACATTACAAAAGAAACACTTACCACTTTGCCTTCAGCCACCTGAAACACACATGGTTGTACTCTCTCCAAAGTAATTATATGGCACGCCTACATCCCTTGAGTATAAAGTACAAAAAATGGAATCCTGACAATTTTGTATAATTTAACAACTGATAACATTGATTGGATTTGCACTGGTACCTTTCGCAACAAACTTTTGGGGTTTTTCATGCAAAGTTAAAAGCTGTTATTAATTATACATGTCTCTTGCCAAATGAAAATGTAAAAACCTGGTTATCCTGTAGCTCCACTGAACTACTGATTTATTATGGTTTCTCTTCTGCATCTATCTGGTGTCAGTGAAAATAATAAGATGTGAAATCCTGTTTAGCTTCTCAGGGAAATCTCACATACAACAAGTAAAAGGAATGACCACCCAGAGTAAGAGTGAGCCCTTATCCCTAGAATCAGTCCTGTTTTATTAGCAAAGAGTGAAGTTGAATGTGGGGTAAGTTGAAAAAGTAGAACGTTTATTAAACCCCGTATACTGCTCTGTCCATGTGGCTGAGTTGCTTCCAGCCCCACTCCTCACATTCCCTGTTTTCCTGGTATCCGCTTAATAATAGTCCTTCCAGTGACCGGAGGCCCTCTGACTCCAAGTCCCAAGGTAAAAATCTTTCTCCTTTCCTTTGGGAGCTCACTACCTCCCAAAACCCAAGTTCATGTATGGTTATGGTGACTCCCCAAGTTTCATTGGAGATATTGTGTGTAGCTAGCCTATGCAAATGAAGCTCTATGGCAGCACTTTTCCATTTTCACCAATAGAGGGAGCAAGGAGTCTTCTTCAACCCATTCACAGGAGTGTGGGCTTTCGTTTTTCACAGGGGTGGCAGTCTTTACTGTACTGTACAGGGCCTCTTCTCTCCCCCTCCCCCAGCTGACTTCCAAAATGATCTTGTCATGCTGTCTGGAGTGGCTCACAACCAAGAGTGCCAGCTTGAGGGCAGACTTTCAGCAGCAGGGCAGACACCCCAAACTGCTGGTATGTTCTATAATTGGATTTCACCAACTCAGTAGCAAATGTGAACTCCTGGATCACTGTAACAGATTTACCATGGAGTCACAGATAGACTGGAGAGCTCAAGAGCCCAGCAAGCTGGACTTAGTGATAAATGATCACTTCCATAAAAAAAAAAAAAATCACAAGATATTCAGGTTGCTCTCAGTCCCAAGAGACCAGTCACTTACCCCAGATCAATTTGTACCTTAGATCTCACACCAAAGACAACGCTGGTAGCCAATCTTATAGAACACTAATTAAGGATTTATTAACTAAGACAAAGAAATGAGAGGGTTATTTACAGGTTAAAGCAAGCAACATATAGACACAAATGTGTTCAGTTTATGGTTCCAAAAGATGACAGAGATGTAGTAATCTCTCAGCACAGAATGTCTTTTTAGGGCTAACCCTTTTTAGGGCTAGTCTTGGGGGATTTCTGCCTTTTTGTTTCTTAGCTCCAGCCCTTGTAAGAGTCCAAACAGCGAAGAGATGAAAAATTTTCATATCCGCTCTCTCTATTTCCCTCTTCCAGAATTCAAGCTGATGGGATGCGCTTTCTCTCAGGCTATGTCTATACTTACAGTGCAGCAGCAGTGCAACTGCACCAGTACAGCTGTGCCACTGCAGTGTGTCTGGTGAAGATGCTCTCTCCTGTCAGCATAAAAAAACCCACCTCCATGAGCAGCATAAGCTATGTCAATGGGAGAAGCTCCCACTGACATAGCCATGTGCACATGAGCACTTATGCCAGTGTTGCGCAGGGGCCGGAATATTCGCACCCCTGAGTGACATAAGTTTTGCTGGCATAGGCTGTGGTGTAGACATAGCCCCACATAGCACCTTCATGGGTAGAAGAGGGCCATTAAACCAGCCTTTGTCTTGTGATGTTCCACAATGACCCACTTAGTCTTGATAGCTTTTCTAGATGGGCATGGGAACCACTTTTCCTGCCTAGGTTCACAAGTTCAGAGCAGACATTTTTACAATTATAAAGCAAAAAACTTACACATTACCCTATAGCACAGGACACAGACATGACAAGTAAGATGAATACATGCAGCAACTTACAGGCATTTCATAGAGACTAAACACATTTTGACAAGTTCAACATCTATCTTGAACAATAGGTGAGCTGGTCTGGTTTCCGGCTATGAATTTGTCAGTGCTCAGCAGATACCTACAGACTTGGCAAGAGCTGGCACCAGATCTACCAGCATCACAGATCCCAAGAGTTTTGGGCTGTGGTTCCTTTAACTTTCCTCGCTTCTGCTACATTTGGCTAGTGAGACCCCACGAGTGCCTAGTGAATTCCACCAACACCATTCCCAATAGAATGGAGATGTGCTGGACTGGATACTGATCTCACATCACTTTTACTCCAGTGTAAGTCACTGACTTTAATGGAATCATTTCCAGTTTACATCAGTGTGAGATCAGAATCAGGCCCAAACAATCAACTCTTAGGAAGCCAGTATGGAGGGCAGTGGCAGCTTGACGTGTTTAATGAGATTGTCAGTGATGAGTCAAATGGAGAGATTGCCCCTTCAGAATCAGAATTAGCCTCTGTTGCTGCCAAGCTCAGGAAGCCCAAAGGAGCTTGGTTGGGCCAGCAAACACAAAGGCTAATTTGGCTGCACAGGCCCCTAACATAACAGCTGACGACTAATTGCCATTCTGCCTTTAAATGAAGGTTGTGCACCATTTAAGTCAATTAACAAAGAAGCCTACTGTTGCCTTATTTGTCATTTACTTATGTAACAGACTTTAGATGACCGTGTAACCCAGTAGTTCACCGATTCACTGCAATGTTCTCTTATATTTAGCACTATTAGCAGCTATTTGAGAAAAGCTACTGCTTCCTTTAGAAAAAAAAAATCATTTAATGTGCTGTAAAAGAGTCTATATTTTTCCCCTTCACGAAAAGGATGAATGTAACATTTTGATCTCTAATGCAATTAAAAAATAGATATATAAATACAAAAGCACCCATTTATTTGTCTGGGTGGTTTTCGACTCTGTAAAAGACTGTTTATTCTTTACATTTCACGAGCTGGAGACAATTGTGCCAGCTTTCTAAATGTTAATAAAGTACATACGCTATATGAAACACTACATTTCCATATGACTTTTCAATGCATAAAAATAGGGCTGGAAGTAGAAAACAACCATATTTATGTCAACTGGGTGGTGGGAGCGGGCGTGCAAGAATGCTGAGAACAGACGGGCTGCGCCTGAGCTTTCATGCATTACTTTAGGTCATTTAGCTCAGATGCACTTTCTCAAAGCACGGACTGCCCTTGCGTGAGTGTTTTTATATTCATGTTTCTCATCCTCATGTTTCTCCATTAAAGTTGATAGCAAAACTCCACTAGGCCTGATTCTCTTCTTGCTTACACTCATTGTGCACCGATGCCATATCTCTGATTTCAGTGGAGCTACTCCCGATTTACATTCTCATAGATGAGAGGAGAATCAGGCCCACAGTCTTTAGGGGATGCAATATTACTTTCAATATGAGAAATGTTAGGCCTGACCCTGAAAGGTGGAGAGCACCTTCCTTGTAAAGTGCAAAGCCTCCTTCAACTCCTATTTCCATCTGTGAAATCACTCAGCATCTGGCCCTTCGTGCTTATACCTTTTTCCTTCTCTTGGGGAAAATTACAAAAGGAGGCACGGTCTGATGTATATTGGTTGGTTTGAAAATGAAATGTTTTGCTTCTGTATCATCAAATTATGTCTTTTTTCCTGTTCTCTATGAGGTGTATAAAAACCAGACACCGCAGAAATATCATGGTAGTTTTATGAACCTTCTTTAGTTTAGTGGAATGTTTATATTCCACTGTTATTGTACTTTCATTTGCTTGTAACTTTGAGTGCATTTTTTTTATTACTTCAAATTTCAGTGTTGTTTTTTCTTGTGCTTGTGAAAGAAAAATAAACACGTTATCTCAAAAGAGTTGATTTCCTTTCACAAGTAGAGAGGTGCTGTGATACCCTGACAAACTCCTAACCATGTTATCAGCTATAGATAATATTGTGGAACTTTCAATAACAAAATTATAGGAATTCCAAAGTAAACATTAGAGCAGTGGTTCTCAACCCACAGCCCGCATGCAGCCCAATTAGCACACAGCTGTGGCCAAGCTCAGCTGTGTGCTAAAGGCCGTGGGCTCCGGACAGCCCGCTGCCCCTCGGCCCCATCTGGCGGGGTCTGGGGTCAGGGTCCCTGCCCCACACCTGGCTCTCCGCTTCTGGCCCCAATCCGTGGAGGGGTCTCTGGGCAGAGGGCGCTGGGCATAGGGGCTTGTGTGTGTGTGTATGTGTGTGTGGTGGGGAGGGGGATAGGTGGAGGGCACTGTGGTTCTCAACCTGCGGCCCAGGTAACACTTTGTGGGCTGCATATGTGTCCCACAATGATAAATAGGTTGAGTACCACTACATTAGAAAGACTTCACCAATATTGTTAATATTATGAAGATCAAAGCTGTTGCAGCAAAACATTCTAGAAGAATTTTCAAGATCTACTGGAGGGCATACATTCTAAAAAATAGCGCCATCATTACCGGCTGGGCCTGAGAATCACTGCCTCTTCAAAGTGCATTCTATTCTTGGAAATCAGACGTGCCCAGAATTCCAGTGTGGGAAGCTGTAATTGTTTAGGGACACTATTATTGCCACCTCAATTACAATAGTCACCTTTAAGATGTTGCCACCTGTCCACAGATATTATCCGTTATTTCTGATTCTAAGCATAGTGAAAAATGGTGCCCTCATTTGACTGGTGGTAACTATTGGGAAGAGTAGGTTTTCTTTTCATGTGTGACACTTGTGCATACCTGTGTCAACTTGGTATGGGTGAGTTTAGGTTTTTTTGTTTGTTTTTCAACATTTCTGGTCCTTTTCTGCATAAGATTGCTTTGAAAATGTAAACGAATATAAGCCAATCACAAAGATACAAGCAGTTGCGATACTCTTCTTCTGCACTCTTCCTGTAAGATTCTCAGCCCACTAAGCCTCTTCACAATCATTTGGCCTGCCCTACACAGTGGTGTCCAGAAAACAGTTACATTTTGGAATTGGGCTGCAATGAATTGATGCAAGAATGCTAAGGCCCATTCTGCCTTCTGCTGTTATTTAAATCTGTCTTCATTTGAGCCTAAAGGTCTCAACCTACATATCACACCATGACAAATATATTTCTGAAACTGGAAGACCATTTCAAATATGGATAATTCCCTAGTGCTCTCAGGTAATGATCTGTACCACATGTTGACCTATAGGTCAGACTTTCATAAGGCCTGTTAGCTTATGTGTGAGGAAGAGTACCCATAATGCACTAGTCATGCTAAGAAGAGTAACATTGTACGTTTTCTAGAAATTATCAGCTCAAGAATTGTTAAATAAGGAATAACATTTTTAGCTATGTGCTGTATTAAACTACAAGTGACAGACACTTAGGTTAGCAAAATTGATGTACTTACTGAAAAGATATAAGGAAATAACAGATGTGTGAGCATGTAGTTAGAACTCTATCAGAAAACTAGGAAATATGCTAAAAATAAGATGTCTATCGGTGAAAAAGAGGAAATAATGAAAGTGAAGTTGTAAACAACTGAATAAAATAGCCCAAGTTATAAGCAAAAAATTCGAACCAGACAAATAGTGCAAGATAACCATCCTCAGGCTGCAAGGATCAGTCCTCATAGACCTGGTAATGTACCACTCTGTTATGCACTGACTATCAAATTATCTAATAAAATCAGTCAAACTGAGTTATTTGTGGTCTCTTTGATAATTAAATAAATTCATTGATTATTGGAACCCTGGTTTACACAGACCTTCTTCAATAACCCTACTGCAAAAATCAATCTACAGTTGCTAAAGTAGTACTAAACGTGACAATTTTGCACTCCCCTCAAAGATAGCATTGTTAGTTACACCTGGAAATGTGGCCTCCATGAAGAGAGATTTTAGAAATGAAGCTTCAGTGATGTTAATTCATTGCCAATAAAGTTATAGTTTTGGAAATATCACTTGGAGTCAGTAATTCTGAAAATGGCATTTCAGGAGGCTTTCACAGGACTGAGGCAATCTAAGTATTTATCTGGTCCTCATCACGGTAATATCTGAGCTCCTCACAACCATTAATTGACTTTATCCTCACAACACTTTTGTAAGGCAGGGAACTAGTATCCTCATTTTACAGATCGAAAATCAAGGCACATGGTAGATTAAGTGACTTGCCCGTGGTCACACAGGAAGTTTGTGGCTGAGTCAGGAACTGAATGCATGCCTCCTTGAGTACAAGTCTAGCCTCTTATCCATCAGGCTAAACCAGCGTACTCCTGACGATGATGGATATTGCATTGAATTATTAAAGATCTGATTTTATGCTTGACTTCATTACTCTCTGTTGACTCAGGGAAGCATTGAAATTTGGGTTCCATTAACAGTTGTGCAGAAGACAAACTGAATTGTATTTAGTTTCATTGGCATCTGCTAGCTTTTTTAGTATTGTTATTTATATTAATGAAGCACTCAAAGGCCCCAACTGGGATCAGCAATCCATTGTGCTACGTGCTGTACAAAAAACCAGGAAAACATGGCCCCAGTCCTAAATGCCACACAATTTAATTTGAGGCAATGCAACAAATAAGTATGACAAATAGCAGGGGGAGGGGGAAAAAGGCAACAGTAATAAGTTTACATGGCTACATAGCTTAGATAT
>NW_020664368.1:507785-536208 GCF_002925995.2 Terrapene triunguis
AGTTATTTTAAATTCAGTGGAAGGACATTCATCCATAACTGCTGTTGTATCTCCCTGTCTAGAAAGTGGGGATATTTTGAGTAGTATTAAAGAAACTGGTGTCCTGGACAGTTTGTGCATCTCCACAGAGAGCTGACGCCACAGTAAAGCATTAACCAATAATTATTTTCCTTACAGTTAAGAACATCCTAAAACTATCTTTTCCTATGGCTATGCAGTAGCTTCTGTTTCTGTTATCACTGGCTCTTTTAGCTGGTTGTAGTGATATTTTCGACATGTACTGTAATTTGTTCAATATCTTTGGGCAAACAGAACCACGGAATAAAGTATTCATGCACATTCATTCAGATTAAAAACTGCAAATTAGGGGTGGCTTTTTTTAAACAAACAGGGAATAGTCAAAGCAAATATGAACAAAAAACAACCCCTACACTGAAATATGGACATAGAAATGATACATCAAATTGTTTTGAATAAGGAACAATTCCATAAAACTAAGTCACTTCATGTATAATTCTTGAACAGAAAACAGGGCAACAGTCACTGAATGTTGGGTAATAAGCTTTATACTTTGGAGAAAGAAAAAAAATTACTTAACTTGTTCATTAGAGGAAATCACCTCAAACCCCATGTCCCCTAATGTTAATTACATTCACAGGTAGTTTCCTTACCATCTTTCTTAGTTACCCCGTCTACATACGGGTGTAAATACTACATACCCAAATCCAGACAGTGAGTGCCATTTTCCCATAGTTTAAATAAGAAAGTCACATTGTAATATGCAGTGGTGCTCTGAACAACCCTAAATGCTGCTCACAGGACTTCCTGGTTAAAACTATGTCACCAAAGTGTAGGAATGGTTGACATGAGTTCCCTGCCTTAGAGTGATTTCATCCCATTGCTGGTTATTGCTAAAATGATCTCTAGCAGGTGATTTAAGTAAAAATACTGCTCAGAGCAAAGCTGTTTTCTTTTGCAGTGTTCCAGTGGCAGGTTTAACAAAACAAAACAAAACAAAACAAAAAGGTCACATGGGAGGCTAGTTGGTGGGGAAGTGGGGGAAATTAGGTGTTTAGACCCCAGTCCCTATCCTCTTTCTAGTTATACAATGTTATAATTTTTTTTAAACAGAGTACAATTCTCACTTAAGGCATTTAATATAAGTTTGCCCTCTGGCGTTGCTTCCTTTCTTGTTTATAGGAAGATGATGCTATGGCTGGAAATTTTTGAGGGAACCCTCATTAAAATATTGGCAGCACATCACCGTTCCTAAGTTTGCAAAAATCAAAAGGAACATCGTGCATTTCTGGGGGCAGATTGTGCAGTCCTTTGAATTCCTATTAAGACAGAGATTTCAGTCACATACTTAAGCCCTATCTTAAAATATCTGCATATGTATTTACATTTATAGGTAGCCTTGCCACTGTGATAGAGGATATAATTAATGTATTTGGTTCTTACATTCTCCAGTTTTACTCACATTGTGTTTAGTTGTCTACTCACCTCTGAAAGGATGTTATCTGTACTACCTGGGGCAGGGCTGTTGTCCGCCTCCCACCTCTCTGCTCCACTTGATGAAGGTTTGTCATCAGCCTTGCACCTTGTTAACCTTGACCCCATTATGGGGACCTGCACTCTCCTTGTGTGAAGGCTAAGGGGATGGAGGAGAGAAGATTGTCTCCTCACCATACCAGACATTGAGAGTCCCAACCCCATTTCCCACCTCCATTAGGAGATGCCTTCTCCTAATTGGCACCCAGTTCTGAGTTATCAGGGACCCAGACCCACATTGAATTACTACCTGCATTGGGCACCTGCCAAATTGTGACAAAATGAATTTTACAATCTAACCTACCCACCTGGTTCCTGGGCTGCTGAGAGGAAGGCAAAAACCTTGCACCTCCCTGGCCAATCTGGTAGTGAGGGAAAAATTCCTTCCCAGACCCATGACTAGCATGAGCCCACAGCAAGGACCGAAACACTGGTCCTACTCTAACCCCACGGGTTTGTGGGTGAGGGGAGAAGCTTTTCTTCCCAGTGCAGAATGGTGCCCCCAGGCAGGGGAAAGGGTTTATAAGCCCTTCCCTTGGGTGTGCAAGAGCCAAAAGGCTTATGCTACCCCTCTGTCCAACCAATCAGCCAAGTGCCCTGCCTTCCCCTCCTCAAGACCACCAGGAGGCTGAGTGCACATGAGGAAAGGAGGAGAAAGGCCAGAGGGGGTGATTCTTAAAGAGGCCAAAGGTCCTCTTGCCACTGCTGGCCCAGACAAAGCCTCCCACAGTTGAGGCAGTGGATGAGGGATGCACTATGGATATAACATATTTTACAATGCAGCTCTCCCCTAGTAAGCACTACAGTGTTACCACTGATTATAAAACCTAAGTCTTTATGTGGCACCTGAAAACGTGGCCTTCTGGCCCACAAGACAGACTACTACAGACTCATGAATAAACACTGATTATTATAACTATTCCACATGTTGATGAGGAGTCTTCCTACTCAACTCTAACTACAGTAGCTCAGAGTTCCTTTCTAAAGCTTGATTTACATTAAAAAGTGAGAGTGATCCAGCTACCTTGCTCAGGGGTATGAAAAATCCATACCCCTGAGTGACATACTTAAGTCGATCTAACCAATGGTATAGACAGCCCAAGGCCGACAGAAGATTTCATCCATTGACTTAACTACCACCTCTCGGGGAGGTGGATTATCTATGCTCATAGGAGAACCTCTCCTATCAGCGTAGATAATGTCTACACTGAAGTACTATAGCAGCACGGCAGTACTTCAGCTGTGCCACTGTAGCATTTCAAGTGTAGAAAGCCCTAACAGTAATGTTCTTTGTTACTGCTAAATCACTAGTAGAAAATTATGCTATCACTTCAGAGAAATTAACTGATTATTTTGCTCTGTCCCACACATGCCAGATTGCATTAAATTTCAGACGGTGAATATTTGAAGGAAGAAAAGTACTAAAGATAATTGAATTTATTTCAACTTCTCTCTAAATTAGGATGTACATAAACATTCATGGCCCATAAACAGGTTATCAATTACAACAGACCACTGAGACAGGCTGAACAGGAATTATGTTGCATTCTAATCCACAAACACAAAAATGAACTAAGGAAACCATCTTTTCTGCCAACATGACCATTATTCACTCATAATGTTTGAGTTAAATTCCTTGGACTGGTCAGGCTAAGTAAAGCAAATTCAGAAAACATTACTAAGACTCCAGTAATGTACAAAAGTAATAAATCAAATGGTGATTTTTCAATTTGCATGTTGTAGTATTTTTACTACCTGCCTGGTGCCCACTCCTACTTACCCTTTCTGGGGTAGTTAGCAATTGCAGCTGGTCCTTGAACAAGGTATGTGAACATGTGAGTTGGAAAGCTCATTTCATCCTTGCACAGAGGCCAGCTACAATCTAGCCCCAAATCATTTCACCTTGAATTAATGTGCATGTTAAGGGGGCTTTTTTAGAACCTCCACAGCTTTTGAATGCTTCACAAAATGTAAATCCCCACCATCACATGCAGACTAGTAACAGGACTGTACACACTGTATGGCACACAAGATTGAGTTCGCAGAATGTGGTAGCCACTACATCCACTAGCAAGGAAGGAACTGGAGCTGAAATAGAAAGTTCTCTCCCTAACCCTCCCCAAAAGAGTGGCAATGATTGGATAAAGTACCTGACATTTTTCAAACTAGTTTGTTCTGTCACTAACACCTTTCTTTCCAAAGTTTAAAAACAAGTAACATTGGCATCACCCCCATTATACAGGTGGAGAAAACGAAGAAAACTAAGGTAGAGAGGTTTTAGTCCTTTGCCTAAGATCACACAGCTAGTATGTAGCAGAACCAGCTCTAAAATTTAGGGTTAACTGGAACTGGAACATAATTCAATAATCCTCCAAGGAACACACTCATTATTTATGTTTATAATTATATATACACACACAATATAATTTATAGTAATTTATAAACCATAGATTTGGAATGGCTGCTGTGAGGTTGTCATCTATGTTAGAATAATTACAAATCATATTCGATGGCAAGATATTACTATTATAAAACTGAAGAGTCAATTTTGAATTGATTTCATTCATGTGTTAATCTATGGATACATAAATACACGTGGAATTCAGAAGAAAGAAGGATGAAAATATGAACGACAACTAGAAAAGACAAAGCAAAAGGAAACTACTGGTAAGATTGTTACCAGACTTCTGACATGCATCTGAATAATCATGGCCAAGTCAGTTTCACAGATACACAAATCACAGCAGATGGTCCCTGACAATTTACTTCCCATTACCAACAGCATCTGACAAAACATTTTTGTGCGTCCTTTGCCATCTAGCACATTGCGGAAGTTGCCCCACCCACTCTTAAGTACCTTCTCTGCCATTGGAGCAAATAACAGTTTTGAAAACAGAAGAGAACTTACTGTTGAAATTCATGACCTTTCTGCATCATGGAAGGGATTAGTTCCAGTCAATGACTGCCTACAGCACTCCCAATCACAGGATTATGTTCAGAGAAACAATACTGTAGTTAAGAGAAAAAACTAGTAGCATGGATAAAACCTTGTGGAGACAGGACTTAATTAATTTTGCTAGTGGTAGATCAATATTATACTCAACACCAGAGGCCTGATCCAAAATCCATTATAGTCAATGGATAGAGGCCCCAGGAGACAAGTCAGATTATTTTTAAGGCACAGCACCCTTCACTGTGATGTCTAGACGAGCTGCTTGAAAAGAAGCAGGAACCACAAAAATCAGCAACAAGATGCTCTATGACCCTCCATAATAGCTGACTCAGGTTCCTTGATGAGATCCAAGATAGCAGACAGAATCCAGAAGATTAAATCTCAGCAGAATCCTTGGACGTGGCCAAGCCAGGGATCAAATTCTAGAAGTTCTACCTCCAAGGACACTCTATTTCCAACCTCCTTGAGCTTCACCCTGGTAAGATGTAGATGAAGAAGAGGGCTCTCCAAGAATAGATGTAAGGGCGGAGTTTGGATGAGAAGGCAGTCTCTAAAACAGCTGGGGCCCTGACCATTTAAAGCTTTGAAGTTCATGAAGAGCCTCTTGTATGTCACCCAGAGAAGACTCTGGATCACAAGAGTAATGTACTGTCATTGGTCTACCCTAACTAAAACGTGGGCAGCCACATGCTGCAACCAGCTGGAGCTTCCAAGTAGAGCCAGGCAAATGATGTTGCTTTATGCCACTGCAAATTTACCAGCCAAACATATTTTTAAAAGCCACAAAATGATGGATTGACCACAATCAAAGTTGAAAAACTTTTGCATTTTATATCTATCCAAAAGAAGTATATTCAAAGGCAATTTAAGGCTATTCCAGAGCTAGCTCTTCCTTACTGGAGATCCAGTATCTTTAATATTCTTCTGAGGAAACAAAATGAGATGTTATTAAATCTTCAGTTAACTACAGTCAGATATATTATAATTACATCAAAGAAATACCATACAAGATGAATGGTTAAAGCTTCTAATAGAAACACTGGATAAAGAAAGATGTTTTAATATAGAGTATTATGAGATTACAGATGGTTCTGTTGCTAATATGTGGGATGTAATGTATGAGAAGGCAGAGTTGCTAAAATGCTTCCTAAAGGACTGGCTGTAAGACTCCTTTCCCATAAACAAATAGATGGGGGAAGGGGATGGAGTAGGGACTATATTAACTTGAAACTGTCTGATATGAAATGACGTTATAGGATAAGTGTGGTTAAGTGAAACTGCATGATGGGGCATGTTGTGGGAAGAAGACCAAAAAGAACATCTGCTGCTAGGTGCAGAGAGGCAGTTGCTAGGACTCCTGGATGGAAGCTCCACCCACACTGCCCACTTGGAACTTCGTGGGGATTGAACATGAAGGGTGGTCGGTTAGCTCCTGAGGTGAAAGGGAACAGGATTACAGAGGGAATCAGGAAGCTAGACTGTGATCCAGAAGGGAGGCACTGTCAGGTTTGTATAAGATTAGGATTGCTCCCCAGGAGTAAGAAGTAAAAGGGCTGCTGAATGCTATTGTTATGTTTATGTTAGGTTTACTCTGGTTAAAGAAAAAGTTAGTGTTTTGTTAAACCCAAGAGTTGGAGGTGTACCAACATAGTAACACCCCCCCGTCCCCCCGAAGAAGCACTGAGCCATGGTCAATGTACTGAGGTTGATGAAGCCCAAGTGTAGACACTGTGTTATCTATCCTAACAGTCCTCCAGCAGCTGTCCCAAAATGCCCAAGACTGACCACTCTGGTTGCAGTTGTGAACTCCACTATCAAGGGGTCACAGAGACCAGAAGGCCCCCCACCCCTTTAAAGCCCTGTGAATTTTTGAAATGCCTGTTCCTGATTGCCCAGCTCGACGATATCTAGCAACTCTCCATTTTTGGGCACAACTGCCCAGCTGACCATGCTGGCTACATGCTCCAGCTTGGAGTAGGCAGGAGATATTGGACCTCCTGGGCCTGTGTGGAGATGAGGTTGTGCAAGCACAACTATGGACCAGCAGCAGAAATGTGAACACCTTCAAGCAGATTGCCTGGGGGATGCAGACGGGTACGACAGGGACAAGCAGCAGTGCCACGTGAAAGCGAAGGAACTGCAGCAGGCATACCAGAAGGCCACGGAGGCCAACAGTTGATCTGGCACCAAGCTGCAAACCTGCTGCTTTTAAAAGAGCTGCATGCCATATTTGAGGGAGACCCCACCACTACCCCACACACTACTGTGGATATTTTTGAGGACCTTGAGTCACAGGTCCCTGGCATGAACAGCGAGGACCAGGAGGAAGAAGAGGAGGAGAATGGGGAACATGCAACTGGGGAATCCAGCTATGCCATAAGCTAGGACCTGTTTGAAAATCTACCACACTCTAGTCAGTTGAGTAGGGATGAGCCTGATTCAGGGTAAGGATCCTCAGAGAAGTGTGTAACTTTATTTCCCATTACAGTGATGGCACCCCAACTTAACAGGACACAGCTATTGACTTTTCATTAATTTACTTGCTTACTTCATTAATGTACTCCCAAAAGAGTGCACTGGAGTGTGGCAGGTTGCCTACTGGGATATCTCCCCACAGTGTGCTGCACTGTGTATCAATACAAGTATTCTTGGTGAGTACGTGCAGCACAGACAGAAGGAGACAAGTATGCATGCACACAAGTGATATACTAACTGCAGCGGCATAATGCCAATGTAACTTGCATCAACCAAAGTTTTGGCCTTATAGTGGTATAACTATACAGGTATAATTATATTGATGTAATAATTCCAGTAAATTTCCCTGTGTAGACAAGCCCTAAGCTGTCCCCTCTCCCAAGGGCTGCAATTTCCCGTGCCTCCTGTAACTAGAGGGGAGCAGAGGGGGAAATTGTGATTTTTGGGTCACAATTCCTTCCTGGGGCTGCTACCAGGATTCTATAACTACCTAGCTCACCGTACTGAGGGCTGAGCCTTACAGCTCCATCTAGCCCAAAGGCCTTGTCTTCACTAGAGAAAAAAGTGTGTTCTTACTAGAACTGGCCAGAAACTGGAAATCCTGTCCAGGGGATATTCAGAAATTCCCCCCAGAGAGTGGGGGAATCAAGTTACTAGACACAGGCGCTGACTCTGTGGGTGCTCTTGGGCTGGAGCACCCACAGAACAAAATAGTATGTGCTCAGCACCCACTAGCCACCTGCCAATCAGCTGCTCAGTGGTGGGTGAGAGGAGCTGGCAGGAGGGGGCAGAGAGGGGGCAAGAAGAGACAGAGTGAGGGTGGAGTCTTGGGGGCAGAGATGGAGTGGGGGCGGGGCCTCAGGGCAGACCAGGTGTGGAGCACCCACCTGGAAAGAAGAAAGTCAGCACCCGTGGGGCTGGAAAAGATTTTCCAAGGGAAAAATGTGATTTTTTTTCCCCATGCAAAATTGAGATTTTGTGGAAGGTGAGTTTTCTATCAAAAAGTCATTCCAATGGGGAAATTTCTGACCACCTCTAGTTCCTACTTTGTGTTAGCTAACGCACTAATTAACATGAGGTAAAATCCTAGTGATAAGGCAGTTGCAGTATTAATGTGTCAGCCTGTTGAGGCAAATTCTAATCTCTCCTGTTGTGTTCACCTTGACCTGCTAACACACGTGAAAACTACAAATTGCCTTGTCTTCGCTAGGATTTTAGCTGGTACCTTATTTCTTAGTGTGGACACACCCTAGGTATTCCAACCTTCTAGTGCAATACAGCTCTCTATGCTACCATAGTATGGCACGTTGCAGTCACCACTGAGCTGACATCCCCAAGTTATACATGATGTTTTTCCAACAATGTTTAGTTACTAACATGATATGGTGAATATCCTACAATAAATATGCCACAGGTCAGCGCAAAGCAGTCTTCATGGGAAGAGAATTGTTAATCCTTCCTTTCTTTTTCTTACTGATTTCAGATAGCATCAGATGCTGTCCATTCCATAAATCTTCTGGATAGCTGATAAATTCATAAATCTGATAAGACATTGATTTATGCATCTGATAAGAAAGTGCTGATTTCATATAGTCATGAAAGTCTGAAGGGAATATTATATAGGAGGCTGAGAAGGTTTTTAGAAAAAAATCAATAGTACATTAGCTGTTCCATAAAACTTGCAATTTCATCCATCTTGTATTATATATAGAATCCAATGCAAAATTATATTAACAAAGTTACATTAAGGTTGCAGACTTAAACACAGTAAATTATATGAAAATGCAAAGTTATTATTTTAGCAATGTTTACCTGACCAAAAGGCAGTGGAGTTACACCAGGGATGGAGTTGGTTTATATATAAACAGTCTAGCAAGTAATGAAACTACTGAGACAGACTGGGCTCCAGCTGTCAAGAATTGATAATGGACATAGATGAAAAAGGATGAAATACTTAAACAGTATATGGTTGCTCCATATTTAAAGATATGATTGAAATGAACCTGAGAAGGGAACCTGAGCAGGGAAGCATGTAGAACATCTGACCAAGGAAAAGTTGAGAAGATATGCATAGTGAATTGAAATCTCCAAAACCTCAAAAAAAGTTTTTATAATTAACCTGGGATTATCCAGGAGATGGAGGACATCCAATTTACTTCAGGAAAATGGGTGTAACTATTATGGAAAAAATCAGAAACAGAGTATGACTATTGCATTGTAGATGCACTTTCCAGAAAAGGCCACCTGTGCAAACATTATAACTGATGTTCCATGGGCTAACAGGAAGTATATTAATATCTCACACCTACTCACTCTAGGGAGTTCAGTGTCTACAGAGCACAAGCCAGCAGAACTAAAGGGTTAATGATTCCAGAAGGTTTTACAAGACAATTTCTGACAGGCAGCAAAGTTGACAAGAGAGGGCAAAAGCGTGGGGGGCATAGATGGCCATCTGCCCTTTAGATATGAGTGAATACTTGCTTACACAGCAAGTGCACAAAACTGAACCTTATTTAGGCTAAGCTGTTACCCAGTTTAAAGCTAGTGATGTTTTCATATGGCATTTTCTTAAGATTATTTTAATTAAAATCTTTGTGGTTTTAGCCTGAATTCACTCAAAAGCCATCTACTCCTTGGCATGTGGCGAGAGATAGGAGAAGATGGAGGCTAGACCCTAAGGCCTCTTTGAATTCTTGGTCAATGGCACAGACCAAATGGCCCTCTCTCAGTGCAATTTATGCTAGGGCTCCAGTCAACTTGATGCATGGAAAAAGCCCAAAGACTGCAGAGATAAAAGTCCTTTTATAGTTGTCAATGGTTCCATTAAAAGGGAGCTGGTAGTGACCCCTATATTTAGGGTACCTAACACATTCCATTATTAAAAGATTCTTGTGACTTTTTTTAAGATGCACTAGCACATCCCTGGCTTGCAGAAAGCCTTAAAATCCAGCAGGGAAAAACCCCTCCAGCTAGAGAAATGTCTTTTCTTTATCCCGTCAAATTCTATTTAGCTTTGGCTGAGTTATAAGTTATTAAAAATCACTAGCTCCCTGCTGTAGCTCACATTCCTCGGGAAAATTTGGCAGTGCGCCACAATATGTGAAAGCAAGCATTCTAAGGTTGGATTCATGCTGCCCCCAAAGTAAGAGCTCCACTACCGCAACTTACTGCACTGGGGCCTCCATAGCAGCAGGTTAAGGATAAGGTGTGGAGTTCCCCCACTCCAGTAATAATCCTCACCAGACCTAGTGCATGGCTCCATATAAGCTAGGAGCTCTCCACCTCTCTGAGTGTGTTGGGGGGTGGGGAACAGAAGTGACAGGCCAGGTTCCCCAGACTACCCCATTAGATCCAGCACATGATATCAGCAGTTCATCCCCATTCTGGGATAACAGCCTTCCCCTAGTGCCAGCTGATGTAATTAGTTCTGTAACTCAAATGGCAGAAGTCTGTGCTATCTAGAAGTTCAGGTTTCACACCCTACTCATGAAGAATGATGGGGCATTCTTAAAAAAAAACAAAAAAAAAAACAACCCTAGAAAATTACATACAAAAACTTTACATTAAAAGAACGTTATCCAGGTTCCAAAGGCAAGTGCTTGAATGTTTGGAAATGCCAAATTTACAGATGTCTTCTTAATTCAGCCTTGTATATATACATTATGGGCACGTCCAGACTACCCGCCGTATCGGCGGGTAGCGATCGATTTATCGGGGATCAATATATCGCGTCTCGTTAAGACGCAATATATCGATCCCCAAACGTGCTCCCTCTCGACTCCAGAACTCCACCGGAGCGAGCGGCGGTAGCGGAGTCGATGGGGGAGCTGCGGCCGTCGATCCCACGCCGTGAGGACCCAAGGTAAATCAATATAAGATACTTCGACTTCAGCTACGCTATTCACGTAGCTGAAGTTGCATATCTTAGATCGATCCCCCCTCCCCCAGCGTAGACCAGCCCGGTAATACAGTCTAATTACATTAGACTATTTCCCCCCACCACCACCATAGGACCCCTGATTCATGCAGCCCAAAGGTTGGATACACAAGGGGGCATTTCCTACTTTTCAAGTCCTTGTCTTTGCCTTTGCAACCCATACGTAGAGACTGTCCGGTTTGGCCAATGTACATGGCAGAGGGGCATCGCTGGCACATGATAGCATATATCACATTAGTAGATGTGCATGTGAATGAGCCCCTGATGGTGAGACTCGTGTGGTTGGGTCCTCTGATGGTGTCGCTAGAGTAAATATGGGGACAGAGTAGGCGACGGGGTTCATTACAGGGATTGGTTCCTGGGTTAGTGTTTCTGTGGTGTGGTGTGGTGTGTAGTTGCTGGTGAGTATTAGCTTCAGGTTGGGGGGTTGTCTGTAAGCAAGGACTGGCCTGGCTCCCAAGGTCTGTGAGAGTGAGGGATCATTTTCCAGGATAGGTTGTCGATTGTTGATGATGTGCTGGGGAGGTTTTAGCTGGGGGCTGTACGCAATGGCCAGTGGTGTTCTGTTATTTTCCTTGTTGGGCCTGTCCTGTAGTAGGTGACTTCTGGGTACCCATCTTCCTCTGTCAATATATTTCCTCACTTCCCCAGGTGAGTATTATAGTTTTAAGAATGCTTGATAAAGATCTGGTAGGTGTTTATCTCTGTTTGAGGGATTGGAGTAAATTCAGTTGTATCTTAGGGCTTGGCTGTAGACAATGGATTGTGTGATGTGTCCTGGATGGAAGCTGGAGGCATGTAGGTAAGTATAGCAGTCAGTAGGTTTCCCGTATAGGGTGGAGTTTGTGTGACCATCACTTATTTGCACTGTAGTGTCCAGGAAGTGGATCTCTTGTGTGGACTGGTCCAGGCTGAGGTCGATGGTGGGGTGGAAATTGTTGAAATCCAGGTGGAATTCTTCAAGGATCTTCTTCCCATGGGTCCATATGATGAAGATGTCATCAATGTAGCGCAAGTAGAGGAGGGGCACAAGGGGACAAGAGCTGAGGAAGCGTTGTTCTAATTCAGCCATAAAAATTTTGGCATACTGTGGTGTAACTTATACCTTATACTGGACCCAATTGCCAGCAATGCCTTCTGCCACGTACAACTCCCTTCTCTTCATGCGTTAGTATATTCATGCCTGCATCTGTAATTTTCACTCCATGCATCTGAAGAAGTGGGTTTTTTAACCCATGAAAACTTATGCCCAAATAAATCTGTTAGTCTTTAAGGTGCCACCGGACTCCTCATTGTTTTTGTGGATACAGGCTAACATGGCTACCCCTCTGATAACTATAGAGATGGCATTTGTTGCATTATTTATAGTGTTTTGATCTCATACAGTGGAGACCTGTAAAGAGTTTCCTTTTTCCATATCTGTCACTGGACTGGACATAATAGTCTATGGCATCAGGAAACCCAAGCAGCCCTGTTAGCTTGTTGATAACAGTATTGTAAACAGGTGATTTGCACAGCAGTTAAATGTACCATAAGCTTCATTTAACCAGGATCAAATTTAATCTAAGTTTGGGCTCAGTGTCTATTTTCCCCCTCAATATTTTCTTTCAAGAATCAGGCAAAATAATGCCATGTTAACAGGCATCAGTTAAAAGCCCTTAATGTTAAAAATTGGAAAGTGCCATTTCTTATTTGAAAAACACAAATAGAAGAATATTTCTTTCGGCTATTTAGACGTTTGGTTCAGCTCCCTAGAGCTGATGATACCTCTGACATTTAAAAGCTTCTTGCCTATATTCCAGATTGAATGGAAAGTGCCTTTTATGTCAAAGGGGGTGTTAAGATATAAAACTGCTAAACTTTATGCTCATCTATTTTCCTGTTTGTTAGTTCCTTAACTTTCAGTGGCAATTGATCAGACATTTTGATCACTGGGCTCTTTGTATCTGAAATGGTTACCTTTCTGTGTTTATTGACAGCATGGAATGCTCTCTCTCTCTCTTTTTATTTTTATATATCCTGTCTACATCAATCATATAAGATGGAACTCTGATGTTTGTTTCTGAACCACTCACAGTGCCACCACCTAGATTTTCCTACCAGTTTAGTTTCCCATTACTTTTTTTCTGACTTTGGAGTTTATCTGGCTGTGTGTGAACCTCTTGCACCAAAGTCAGCAATCAAGTGAGTTTTTGGCCTACTTTGAGTTTGCAGTGAGAAACTGAAACTGTGATGTTCTGTGATTTGGGAAGGAGATCTGCCCCAGCCCTAGATCCTCCTTCCAGAAAGATCTCAGGACCACCTGTATAAATGGCAGTCTCTCTCTTTCTAGTATGTTCAGAGGGAATTTTTGTTGACAGTTAGTTGTTTCTGCATTTGCTCTCATAAAAGATGAAAAACCACAAAAGGTTTCAGCACAAACTTTCCTTCCTACAAAGCTTCCCCTTCCAAACCAGCAACAGGTTGAGGGATCCTCAGTGCCTCCTTCTATCCCAACAATATCCCTCCCCCAACCACAACTGCATCCCTCCCATTATGGAAAAAAAAAGTCCTATAGAGAATTTCCTATAGAATTTTTAAACCAGCTTTTATAATTCTAGAGCAGAAATGTCATTCTCTAGTATATAGGGTTTAGAATAAATTTCTGCAGACCCCTAGTGGTTTGTGTCATTCTTTATGGGACCTTTCCATAAGGACTATGATCTTTGGAGAGTGGATATCTAGCCTAATGGGCGATCTTGTTTCTTCAGGAAAGTGCCTGGTTGGGCCACTGTCCCCTAGATCCCTAGGAAATATCTCCATGGGATCAAGCAATTTGTCCACCCCCCTACATTCAGCAACACTGAGATAGGAGTCAGGAAAGATCACCAATGCCAATATAGAACTTATTCTTCTTTTCAAAATGCAGCTTGTTCAGAGACAGTCTAAGTAGACTGGGGGAAGGGATGACAGAAAAGATAGTGGGGGAAGGTAGTCTGACTACCATAGTAGGAGAGTTGTCTTTTAGTCTTCTAACAGGAAATCTCCATACAGCTTCCCTCTGCTAAGTAAATTTCACTGCTAAAATGATACAAGGGTATGCAAAATACAGACAACAGTAGGTCTAAGATAAAAGAATAATGTCCCCAAATTGGTATGTGTCATTTTGATGCTCTCTTATTTAAGTTAAAATAACAATGCTGGCACTAGGTATCTCCACTTTGAATTATCTCATGCTGTACAGTGTGGTGTCCTAGAACTGTGGTTTTCAAACTGCAGGTCGCGACCCAGTACTGGGTCGCAGAATGTAAGGCACTGGGTCGTGGTGGCTCTGGCAGTGCTGCCCAGCTAAGGCAGGCTAGTCCCTACCTGTCCTAACACTGCGCTGTGCTCCGGAAGCGGCCAGCAGCAGGTCCGCCTCCTAGGCAGGAGGGGGCACGGGGCTCCACGTGCTGCTCCTGCCCCAAGCACCGGCTCCACACTCCCATTGGCTGATGGGCCGTTTCCAGCCAATGGGAGGTGGGGGGGCTGTGCCTGCAGGCGAGAGCCGTGTGCAGCCACTTGCACGCCTCCACCTAGGAGCCGGACCTGCTGCTGGCCGCTTCCAGGGCGCAGCGCAGTCCACAGTGCCAGGACAGGCAGGAAGCCTGCCTTAGCACTCCAACTGTGCTGCTGACAGGGAGCCACCTGATGTAAGCCTGCGCCCCAACCCCCTGCCCCAACCCTGAGCCCCCCCAAACCTGGAGCCCCCTCCTGCACCCCAAACCCCTCATCCTGGCCCCACCCGAGCCTGAACCCCCAGCCCAGAGCCGTGACCCCCTCCTGTACCCCAACCCCCTGCCCAAGCCCAGAGTCCCCTCCCACATCCTGAACCCCTCATTCCAGACCCCACCCTGCAGCCCTCACCCCGTCACCCCAACCCTCTGCCCCAGCCCTGAGACCCTCCCACACCCCAAACCCCGCTCCATTGGGTCGCAGGCAGCAACAATTTTCTTCAACTGGGTCGCCAGAAAAAAAATGTGAAAACCACTGTCCTAGAATGCCTCACATACCAGAGCCTGAGAAGATTCATTAGATGGTGCTGGAACCTGGCAGACATGCAGTTGTGTCCAATAACTCATCTTTTAAAGGTAATGATGGAGCCAGAGGCCACAGGGGGTTCATAGCCAAAGAATTAATGGGTAAGGGTGAGGAATAATAGTGGAAGAAAGGGCAGATGGGTTTCAGAGATTGTATCTCTTTTAATGGTGATGTTCATAAAGCAGTTAGATGGGGGCAAAAATTACTGTAGGTTCAAAAGTTTTGTTTCACATGTTTGGGCCAAAGTTTTCAAAAATAGGAGCCTCGGGGTAAAAATTTTCAAAAGCTCTTAAGTCACTCAGGTGATTCCCATTTTTAAAAGTGACTTTTAGTCATTTAGGCTCTTGGGCCTTGTTGCTATACCCCAAAGCTATACTTAAGATGTGCTTGATTTTCTAAAAGTGCTGAGCTCTCAGAAGCTTCCAAAAAAACAGATCCCTGAGTTAGTAGCCTAACTTTATATTTCACCAATAACATGTTTGCAAAACTTAGTTCATATTGAAGAACTCCCCCTTTCCCCCCCATCCACATAAACAGCAAAGCTTTTAAACTAAGAATTAGGAAGAATGCACACAGGAAAATGGAGACTACCATTCAACTCTAGCAATTTACCTGTTTCCAAAATTAAGATTGCTGAAGGGAGGTGACTGATACTATCTCATAAACCCCACTCTCAAGTGGCCTTATCCTGCAAGGTGCTGAGCACTTCCCGAAAAGCCCAGAGCACGTCTTCAAACTTATCATAGAATCATAGAACTGGAAGGGACCTCGACCATCTAGTCCAGTCCCCTGCACTCAAGGCAGAACTAAGTATTATCTAGACCATCCCTGACAGGTGTTTGTCTAATCTGCTCTTCAAAATCCCCAATGATGGAGATTCCACAACCTCCCTAGGCAATTTATTCCAGTGCTTAGCTACCCTGACAGGAAGTTTTTCCTAACGTCCAACCTAAACCTCCCTTGCTGCAATTTAAGCCCACTGCTTCTTGTCCTATCCTCACAAGTTAAGAAGAACAATTGTTCTCCCTCCTCCTTGTAACCACCCTTTATGTACTTGAAAACTGTTATCATGTCCCCCTCTCAGTCTTCTCTTCTCCAGACTAAACAAACCCATTTTTTTCAATCTTCCCTCATAGGCCATGGTTAATCATTTTTGTTGCTCTTCTTTGAACTTTCTCCAATTTGTCCACATCTTTCCTGAAATGTGGTGCCCAGAATTGGACACTCTACTTGAGGCCTAATCAGCGCGGAGTAGAGAGGAAGAATTACTTCTCCTGTCTTGCTTACAATACTCCTGCTAATTCATCCCAGAATGATGTTTGCTTTTTTTGCAATAAATGTTTGCTTTTTTTGCAGTGTTACATTGTTGACTCATACTTAGCTTGTGATCCACTATGACCCCCAGATCCCTTTCCGTAGTACTCCTTCCTAGGCAGTCATTTCCCATTTTGTATGTGTACAACTGATTGTTCCTTCCTAAGTGGAGTACTTTGCATTTGTCCTTATTGAATTTCATCCGATTTACTTCAGACCATTTCTCCAGTTTGTCCAGATCATTTTGAATTTTAATCCTATCTCCAAAGCACTTGCAACCCCTCCCAGCTTGGAATCATACACAAACTTTATAAGTGTACTCTCTATGCCATTACCTAAATCATTGATGAAGATATTGAACAGAACCGGACCCAGAACCAATCCCTGCGGGACCCCACTCGTTATGCCCTTCCAGCATGACTGTGAACCACTGATGACTACTCTCTGGGAATGATTTTCCAACCAGTTATGCACCCACCTTATAGGTAGCTCCATCTATGTTGTATTTCCCTAGTTTGTTTATGAGAAAGTCATGCGAGACAGTATCAAAAGCCTTACTAGAGTCAAGATATACCACGTCTACCACTTCCCATCTATCCACAAGGCTTACTGCCCTCTCAAAGAAAGCCATCAGGTTGGTTTCACACAATTTGTTCTTGACAAATCCATGCTGACTGTTACTTATCACCTCATTATCTTCTAGGTGTTTGCAAACTGATTTCTTAATTATTTGCTCCATTATCTTTCTGGGTACAGCTTGCAGCTGAACATTTAGGCCCACATCCTCAATAGTATTTAGGAACCTAATTCCCACTGAAATCAATAGGAGTTAAGCACCTTTGAGGATCTGAGCCTTAGGTCCTCATTCAGCAAGGCACTTAAGCATGTGCGTAGTTACGTTGCTGAACCGGGTATACAGAGAGGATTTAGGGGCCATTCTACAAAGCCATTTTCCATCAGAGAAAGGATAGTCCAGTGGTTAGGGTGCAAGCCTAGAATATGGGAAAGAGAGTTCAATTCCCTGCTTTGCCACAGGCATCCTGTGTGATCAGAGAGAAATCACTTCACCTCTCTCTGCCTCAGTTTCCCATCTGTAAAATGGGGATAATAGCACTTCCCTCCCTCACAAGGGAACTCAGCACAAGTAAATTAGAGGCTGGGAGGTGCTCAGATACTACCCTAATAGGGGAGCTAGAATGAGAAGTGTAGGACTGGAAGGGACCTCAATAGGTCATCTAATCTGGTCCCCTGCACTCAAGGCAAGACTATGTAATAACTAGTGACAGGTGTTTGTCTGACCTGTTCTTAAAAACCTCCAATGACATTCCACAACCTCCCTAGCAATTGTTCCAGTTCTTAACTACCCTGACAGTTAAGAAGTTTTTCCTAATGTCCAACCTAAATCTCCCTTGCTGCAATTTAAGACCATTGCTTCTTGCCCTATCTTCAGAGGTTAACAAGAACAATTTCCCACCCTCCTCCTTGTAACAACCTTTTATGTACTTGAAAACTGCTATCATGTCCCCCTCAGTCTTCTCCAGATTAAACAAACCCAGATTTTTCAATCTTCCCTCGAGGGTCACGTTTTCTAGAACTTTAATCATTTTTGTTGCTCTTCTCTGGACTTTCTCCAATTTGTCCACATCTTTCCTGAAATGTGGCACCCAGAACTGGACACAATACTCCAGTTGAGGCCTTATCAGTACAGAGTAGAATGGAAGAATAACATTGTGTGCCTTGCTTACAACACTCCTGCTAATACATCCTAGAATGATGTTGCTTTTATTGCAGCAGTGTTACACATATTTAGCTTGTGATCCATTATGACCCCCAAATCCCTTTCCGTAGTACTCCTGTGTAGGCAGTCATTTCCCATTTTGTATATGTGCAACTGACTGTTCCTTCCTAAGTGAAGTACTCTGCATTTGTCCTTATTGAATTTCATCCTATTTACTTCAAACCTTTTCTCCAGTGTTTCCAGATCATTTTGAATTTTAATCCTATCCTCCAAAGCACTTACAACCCCTCCCAGCCTGGTATCATCCGCAAGCTTTAAGCGTACTCCCTATGCCATTATCTAAATCATTGATGAAGACATTGAACAGAACTGGACCCAGGACTGATCCCTGCAGGACCCCACTCGATATGCCCTTCCAGCATGACTGTGAACCACTGATACTCTCTGGGAATTGTTTTCCAACCAGTTATGCACCCACCTTATAGAAGCTCCATCTAGACTATATTTCCCTAGTTTGTTTATAAGGTCATGAAAGACAGTATCAAAAGCCTTACTGATGTAAGCAGAGTCAGGATGAGCTCTACCCTGACATCTGGTGGCGAATTATGGCGAGTGTGGAAAAGAACTCCAGGGGCTGATCTTGTTTGCATAGGCACACCCACTCGCCTGGCATGAAACACAGCAACTGAAAGTGGTTACTTTGGCTGGTGTGGGATCCCCAGTTTCTCTATTATTGGGGCAGGAAGAATAAAGTTTTGTTACCCTGATTCTGTGAATCAAGGCCAGTGGAACTGTTGTATGACAGAAGGACTGAGTGAGTCCTTCACCATTACCTAAGTAGCACTTGCTTGACAAGGGGCATGGGTTACAAAACCCAGTGAATTGAGAGAGGATGGGGACAGGTATTTGTACCTGATGGTATGGGCCCCCTCTGAGGGTTTGAAACACCAATTGCACTGCCTCCTCTCTCCACTGTTGAATGTCAGAGCTAACTTTGATTCCCTTAGGAGTCTAGTTACAGGCTGCTGAGCTGAATTCACTTTGGACCAATGGTGCACCAGCACTGGGGCTCCCCTACTATACTATGAGCTGAAATCGCTAAGAGCTGAAATCACAAAAGAGCTGATGTTATTAAGAGCTGAGATCACTGAGTGCTGTGTTAACTAGTGGGGGAGCCTGAGGCTATAGTGCTCAGCAGCTGGCGGAGCAATTTGTGGGGACGACTGGAGGAGCAGTGAGCGGCGTGGAGCCTTGCGGGGCCGGTTGGAGTGGCCCAAGGAACAGCGAGCGGAGCTGTTTGGGGGGACGGCTGGAACGGCTCACAGGTCGGTGAGCGGAGTGGATCGGAGCAGCTTGTAGAGCGGAGCAGTTTGTGGGGTGGCAGGAAAGTGGACTGGCTTGTGGTGAAGGCTGCGGCGGAACCCCCACGGAGAAACAGACGGCTGGCCAGCCTCGGATCACGTAAGGTGCCCCTTAACACCCTGTGTGCCCCCCCCCCTTTTACTCTGGGGCTGCACTGACCAGGGACAGAGACTTTGGGGGTTGTTGGACTTTTGGGACTTTGGGTGGTTGCTGGACCCAAGAGACTTTGGGGCTGTTGGACTTGGGGGACTCTGGGTGATTTTTGGGTTGCTGGATTCAAGAACCAAAGGGAAAGGACACAGCCCCATTTGCTGGGGTGGGTTTTGCTCATGGTTTGTGTTATGAATCCTGTTTGTGGTGTTCTTCCAATTTTATGCTGATGTTGTTTACCTCATGTTATTAAACATTTTCTGCTACACTCAGACTCCGTGCTTGCGAGAGGGGAAGTATTGCCTCTTAGAGGTACCCAGGGGGGGGGGTATGTAATTGTCCCAGGTCACTGGGTGGGGGCTCGAGCCGGTTTTGCATTGTGTTATTGAAACGGAACCCCTAGATACAGAACCCGGCCCTTGTTGCTGCCAACTTAGATGGGCAGAAGGGTTACACTAAAGTCAAGAAATAACAAATCTACTGTTTCCTCCTATCCACAAGGCTTGTTACCCTGTCAAAGAAAGCTATTAGGTTGGTTTGACATGATTTGTTTTTGACATATCCATGCTGACTGTTACTTATCACCTTATTATCTTTTAGGTGTTTGCAAATTGATTGCTTGATTATTTGCTCCATTATCTTTCCAGGGACTGACATTAAACTGACTGGTCTGTAATTCCACAGGTTGTCCTTATTCCCCTGTTTATAGATTGAGTCAATAGCGATTATCTTTAAGAACTCATGGAGGATGGGACAGATTCCAGAGGACTGGAAAAGGGCAAATATAGTGCCAAAGATCTCCTCAATGAGCTCCTTGAGTATTATAGGATGTATTTCATCAGGCCCTGCACACTTGAAGGCATCTAACTTGTCTAAGTCATTCCTAACTTGTTCTTTCCTATTTTAGCCTCTGATCCTACCTCATTTTCACTGGCATTCACTATGTTAGCTACCCAATCGCTACTAACCTTTTTGGTGAAAACTGAAACAAACAAAAAACTCATTTAGCACTTCTACCAGTTCCACATTTTCTGTTTTTGTCTTCCCCCCCTCATTGAATAATGGGCCTACGCTGTCCTTGGTCTTCCTCTTGCTTCTAATGTATTTATAAAAAAAATTCTTATTACCCTTTTGTCTTTATCTAGTTTAATCCCATTTTTTGCCTTGTCCTTTCTAATTTTGTCCCTACATGATTTTTTTTTATATTCATCCTTTGCAATTTGACCTAGTTTCCACTTTTTGTAGGATTCTGAGTTTCAGATCATTGAAGATCTCCTGGTTAAATCAGGGTGATCTCTTGCCATACTGCCTATCTTTCCTACGCAGGGGGATAGTTTGCTCTTGTGCCCTTAATGCGTCTTTGAAAAACTGCCAGCTCTCGTGAACTATTTTTCCCTTTATACTTGCTTCTATGGGATCTTACCTACCAACTTCCTGAGTTTGCAGAAGTCTGCTTTCTTGAAATCCATTATCTTTATGCTAATGTTTTCCCTATCATTCCTTAGGCCTGGTCTACACTAGGAGGTTATGTCGAATTTAGCAGCGTTAACTCGAATTAACCCTGCACCCGTCCACACAACGAAGCTATTTATTTCGACATAGAGGTCTCTTTACATCGATTTCTGTACTCCTCCTCGACGAGGGGAGTAGCGCTAAATTCAACATGGCCATGTCGAATTAGGGTAGGTGTGGATGCAATTCGACGCTAATAGCTCCGGGAGCTATCCCACAGTGCACCACTCTGTTGACGCTCTGGACAGCAGTCCGAGCTCGGATGCTCTGACCAGCCACCAGCCACACAGGAAAAGCCCCGAGCCTTTCCACCACTCCCCTTGTGTGGAGGCCAGATAATCACAGTAGGGAGAGCCAGGAAAGCTGAATCTATCACCCCTAGCTAGGCTAACCTCCCATTAGATGATGCAGTAGGTTGAGAGCAGGGCCGCTGCCATAGAGGAATGGCCTCTCCACTCCTATCTAGCCAGGAGTTAGCTGGGACATCCTTTCCATTTAGTAACGAAGAAGGCAGAGTGTTCATCACCCACGGTGGATAATGGCTTCCCAGTGAGAACCTCTCATCTACATTCATACTGACCTGTTGGCTGTGCCAAATGCCCTAGAAAATATCATTTGGCTGAAGAATGTTTATTAGCAAGGTGGTGGCTACAGGTAGACACTGAAAAGTTAGGTCAACCCAGCTATGTCGCTCAAGGGTGTGAAAAAATTCACACCCCTGAGTGAAGTAGTTAAACTGACCTAACCCCTAGTGTAGACAATGCTAGTTCAACAGAAGAATTCTTCCCTAGACCTAGCTACCGCCTCTCAGGGAGGGGGGGGAATACCTACAGTCACAGGAGAACCCCTCACATCACTGTAGTGAGTGTCTACACCAAAGTGCTACAGTGGCACAGCTGCAGCTGTGCCACTGTAGTGGTTTAAGTGTAGCTATAGGAAGGGATGGAAGGTGAAGAGATGGCCAAAAGTAGTCAGGAGGGTGAAAGACTGGGGTTAGGAAGGAATGGAAACATTCAAGACTTCAAGCAGCAAGAGTAAAAAAGTAGCTTTGGAAGGGAATCTAGCCTGGAAAGAAATATGTAGGGGTTAGACTAGGGTTAGTGCTTAGTTTATGCAAGCAGATTGTGTAGCTGAAGGGAAAATGCAGTATATGAGGGATAAGTGAGAGGGTACACAGTTAGACTGCAGTTGTGAGAGGAAATTA
Organism: Terrapene triunguis; assembly: GCF_002925995.2. Taxonomy (NCBI): domain Eukaryota; kingdom Metazoa; phylum Chordata; order Testudines; family Emydidae; genus Terrapene; species Terrapene triunguis. The sequence goes on from NW_020664368.1 coordinate 530,041, forward strand.
AGCTCAGAGGAAGGTGTGTTTCTGGCATGCGTTGATAGCACTATTAATTAAATAGAAATATAGACTGATACAGTCTTTAGAAGGGGAACAATTAAGATGCCCAGTTTTGTCTGAAGTGTCTGTTTCCTCTTCTGGAAGATGTATTTCTCATTTTAAAAAGCCACATTGGCTTTTTCTTGTCTTAAATGCCTCAAAATTTGCTTCCTTTTCATATGACATGAAGCTTCTTGACATTGCAAGAAACCAAGTTAAACTGATTAGTTACAGCCATAGTATTCTGGCATCTTGAGGTTCATGTAAGAACTAGAATAAAAACATATAAAGTTACAAATAAGGGACAGTACTGAACCATTGTCTCTGTGCATGATATTCCCCACCAACGCCACTCCCACAGCTGTGCAGAAATAGTTATGTCTACAAACACCTTTTAGCTATTTCTGCACACCTGTGGGAGTGAGGTTGACTGAAGTGTTATAAACAACTTGCACAGCCTCCAAAAATCACTGCCACCACATTGACCATATGTACCAGACCTGTTGCTAAATTATCTTAAATATAACTGCTGTTCTTCTATTTTAAAAAAGAGGCATGATCAGGCAACCTATTACCCCTTGGGTTTAAACAGTTCATGCCAGAATTATCTCCCACTGTTGGTTACTTTGCAGTTTTTAGAGAAACAATTTTCTGTTATAAACCAACATCCTTCTTTGATAGGATAACAAGTCTTGTGGATAAGGGAGAAGCGGTGGATGTGGTATACATAGACTTTTTTGGCATTTGATACTGTCTCGCATGATATTCTTATCGATAAACTAGGCAAATACAATTTAGATGGGGCTACTATAAGGTGGGTACATAACTGGCTGGATAACTGTACTCAGAGAGTATTTATTAATGGTTCCCAATCCTGCTGGAAAGGTATAACAAGTGGGGTTCCACAGGGGTCTGTTTTGGGATCGGCTCTGTTCAATATCTTCATCAACGACTTAGATATTGGCATAGAAAGTACACTTATTAAGTTTGCAGATGATACCAAACTGGGAGGGATTGCAACTGCTTTGGAGGACAGGGTCATAATTCAAAATGATCTGGACAAATTGGAGAAATGGTCTGAGGTAAACAGGATGAAGTTTAACAAAGACAAATGCAAAGTGCTCCACTTAGGAAGGAACATACAGAATGGGAAGAGACTGTCTAGGAAGGAGTATGGCAGAAAAGGATCTAGGGGTTATAGTAGACCACAAGCTAAATATGAGTGAACAGTGTGATGCTGTTGCAAAAAAAGCAAACATGATTCTGGGATGCATTAACAGGTGTGTTGTGAGCAAGACACGAGAAGTCATTCTTCTGCTCTACTCTGGGCTGGTTAGGCCTCAACTGGAGTATTGTGTCCAGTTCTGGGCACCGCATTTCAAGAAAGATGTGGAGAAATTGAAGAGGGTCCAGAGAAGAGCAACAAGAATGATTAAAGGTCTAGAGAACATGACCTATGAAGGAAGGCTGAAAGAACTGGGTTTGTTTAGTTTGGAAAAGAGAAGACTGAGAGGGGACATGATAGCAGTTTTCAGGTATTTAAAAGGGTGTCATAAGGAGGAGGGAGAAAACTTGTTCACCTTAGCCTCTACGGATAGAACAAGAAGCAATGAGCTTAAACTGCAGCAAGGGAGGTTTAGGTTGGACATTAGGAAAAAGTTCCTAACTGTCAGGGTGGTTAAACACTGGAATAAATTGCCTAGGGAGGTTGTGGAATCTCCATCTCTGGAGATATTTAAGAGTAGGTTAGATAAATGTCTATCAGGGATGGTCTAGACAGTATTTGGTCCTGCCATGAGGGCAGGGGACTGGACTCGATGACCTCTCGAGGTCTCTTCCAGTCCTAGAATCTATGAATCCCCACTCAAGAGATATTGTAATGGACTATGCCTTAGGAGTCCTGGTAGGGGGCTACACCTGGAAGTTGCAGCAGACTAGGTCTGGTACTTACAGAGTGAGTTCTGCCCAGGCTGCAGTAGGTCTGTTTGTTGGATGTTCCTGGGCTGTGTCTACATTAGAGGTCTCCATCTCCAACAACCAACTGGGGACACTAAAGATATCCTTTGGATGTTGAAAAATGCAATCTTATGAGACACCAAACATGCAATACAAAGTATACTGAAGTTCAGTACCCTTATCACCACAACTTGTTTAGAATTAGTCTGACAAATTTTAAAGTAAATTATAAAATGGTTTCAACAAAATATTGAAGGTACTTTAGGTTACCACGAAATATTACATGTTGTAATATAAGATGTCATTTTATTATAACAGTACATCTTCACCTTGATTTACTGTCAGGAAACTACATTTAACACAGACACACACCCCTCCAACATCCTACACAATCAGATTTTACAACCAAATTGTCTCCTACACAGAAACTACATGCCAAGTACAACTCCCCCTCCTCTCCATCATTACCAGCAACATCCATTAATATCCTTCCCAGAGGAAGTCAAAGACATCAGCTGTCAAGTATTTTGCAGTGTCCTACAGGATCTAGTAGCATCCTGCACAGTTCGCTATTTCATCTCTTCATCCATCCCCCATAATATCCCCTGCTGCTCGTATCCCAAGTGTAATCCATCTTCTGTCTCCTATTTCTGCCCATTACTACTTTGTGATTTCATAGTCTTCAAAATGCCTTTCACACTGGTTCGCAAATAATGTCACAAACATTATAAACCCCACTATAAACAGACTTTTGCAATGGAACTGTTGTCTTGGATCTAGGGGTGTAACATAGGCACATCTCTCAAGTGCACTTATTAAAGCAGTTTTATAGTTCATCTAACAAAAGTTCCCAGTGAATAGTCAGCAAAGCACATGTCAAGCCATGATGCCAGATGATCTAGCTGTTAAGAGAACAGCAGCACTGACATCAAAGCTGAGAGGTGACGCTTAGTAACCATGACTCTGCCTAGGAAGTGTGAATTACACAAAAGCTGTCCAATAGCCAATTCAAACCCAAACCCTGATTTTAATAGATAATGGTCACAAAGTTCTGTCACATACATAATATGTTCCCTGTTCTGAGCCCTGTTCATGGAAAGAAGATGAAATGGAAGAATGATGTGTGCATATATTCCTTATTATTTATACTGTCAAACTGTGGTGCTAGAGCTCAGCTGGGATCTGTAGCTACCATCTAAAAAGCCTTATCACCTCTAGGATTCTGATATAAATTATAGTCCTTCCCAAACCTTATAAATCCTAATGAGCTTTAACTCTGAAGCTTTAGAGGTTCTGGTGAAGAGGATCACAATATCTGGTGCAGCAGGATCTCTGAAGAAGCAAAGCATAGCATTTGAAGAATAGTTTGATACAAGGTTAATAACCTGACACCTTTCATCAGAAACACAGATCCAAAAATTGCCAGTGTTCCTCTTCGGTTTTGGAATTAGAAATAGAGATAAAAGGAAACATTTACAAAGCGGAGCATGGGAATTTAGCAATGTAATTCTCATTAACCTCAGTTATAGAATATCCATGGGTTCTATAAATGTTAGAATTTTATCCCACTGTCAGTTATAGTATAATCCCTTGGAAGCTTGAATCCGAATTGTTTCTTTATTTTTAAAAGTATCCATACCATATTGACAGGTTTCAGAGTAGCAGTAGTGTTAGTCTGTATCCGCAAAAAGAACAGGAGTATTTGTGGCACCTTAGAGACTAACAAATTTATTTGAGCATAAGCTTTCATGGGCTACAGCCCACTTCATCGGATGCATAGAATGGAACATATAGTAAGGAGATATATACAAAGAACATGAAAAGGTGGGAGTTGCCCTACCAAGTCTAAGAGGCTAATTAATTAAGGGAAAAAAACTTTTGTAGTGATAATCAAGATAGCCCATTTCAGACAGTTTGACAAGAAGGTGTGAGGATACTTAACATGGGGAAATAGATTCAATGTGTATAATGACTCAGCCATTCCCAGTCTCTATTCAAGCCTAAATTGATGGTATCTAGTTTGCATATTAATTCAAGTTCAGCAGTTTCTCGTTGGAGTCTGTTTTTGAAGCTTTTCTGTTGCAAAATTGCCACCTTTAAGTCTGTTACTGAGTGACCAGAGAGGTTGAAGTGTTCTCCTACTGGTTTTTGAATGTTATGATTCCTGATGTCAGATTTGTGTCCATTTATTCTTTTGTGTAGAGACTGTCCAGTTTGGCCAATGTACATGGTAGAGGGGCATTGCTGGCACATGATGGCATATATCACATTGGTAGATGTGCAGGTGAATGAATCCCTGATGGCATAGCTGATGTGATTAGGTCCTATGATGATGTCACTTGAATAGATATGTGGACAGAGTTGGCATCGGGCTTTGTTGCAAGGATAGGTTCCTGGGTTAGTGTTTTTGTTCTGTGGTGTGTGGTTGCTGGTGAGTATTTGCTTCAGGTTGGGAGGCTGTCTGTAAGTGAGGGCAGGTCTGTCTCCCAAGATCTGTGAGAGGGAGGGATCATCTTTCAGGATAGGTTGTAGCTCTTATTGGTTTGTTATGGAAAGGCTGTTGAGGAGCTACATTACTGACAACCAGGCATCAAATTGTTCATAGACTCATAGAAGATTAGGGTTGGAAGAGACCTCAGGAGGTCATCTAGTCCAACCCCCTACTCAAAGCAGGACCAACCCCAACTAAATCACCCCAACCAGGTCTTTGTCAAGCCTGGCCTTAAAAACCTCTAAGGATGTAGATTCCACCACCTCCCTAGGTAACCCATTCCAGTGCTTCACCACCCTCCTAGTGAAACAATTTTTCCTAATATCCAACCTAAACCTCTCCCACTGCAACTTGAGATCATTGCTCCTTGTTCTGTCATCTGCCACCACTGAGAACAGCCGAGCTCCATCCTCTTTGGAACTCCCTTCATGTAGTTGAAGGCTGCTATCAAATCCCCCCTCACTCTTTTCTTCTGCAGACTAAATAAGCCCAGTTCCCTCAGCCTCTCCTCATAAGTCATGTGCCCCAGCACCCTAATCATTTTCGTTGCCCTCTGCTGGACTCTCTTCAGTTTGTCCACATCCCTTCTGTAGTGGGGGGACCAAAACTGGATGCAATACTCCAGATGTGGCCTCACCAGTGCCAGATAGAGAGGAATAATCATTTCCCTCGATCTGCTGGCAATGCTCCTACAAATGCAACCCAATATGCCATTAGCCTTCTTGGCAAAGAGGGCACACTGTTGACTCATATCCAGCTTCTCATCCACTGTAATCCTCAGGTCCTTTTCTGCAGAACTGCCACTTAGCCAGTCAGTCCCCAGCCTGTAGCAGTGCATGGGATTCTTCCATCCTAAGTGCAGGACTCTGCACTTGTCCTTGTTGAACTTCATCAAGCCACCACCTTGCTAAATCCTCCAATTTGTCTAGGTCACTCTGGACCCTATCCCTACCCTCCAGTGTATCTACCTCTCCCCCCAGGTTAGTGTCATCCGCGAACTTGCTGAGGGTGCAATCCATTCCATCATCCAGATCATTAATGAAGATGTTGAACAAAACTGGCCCCAGGACCGACCCCTGGGGCACTCCGCTTGATACCAGATGCCAATTAGACATCAAGTCGTTGATCACTACCCGTTGAGCCCAATGATCTAGCCAGCTTTCTATCCACCTTAAATTCCATTCATCCAATCTATACTTTTTTAACTTGCTGGCAAGAATACTGTGGGAGACAGTAACAAAAGCTTTGCTAAAGTCACGTCCACCGCTTTCCCCATATCCACAGAGCCAGTTATCTCATCACAGGTTGGTTAGGCATGACTTGCCCTTGGTGAATCCATGTTGACCATTCCTGATCACCTTTCTCTTTTCTAAGTGCTTCAAAATGGATTCCTTGAGAACCTGCTCCATGATTTTTCCGGGGACTGAGGTGAGGCTGAGGGTCTGTAGTTCCCTGGATTCTCCTTCTTCCCTTTTTTAAAGATGGGCACAATACTTGCCTTTTATCCAATCATCTCTAGCCTCTAAGGATAGAACAAGAAGCAACGGGCTTAAACTGCAGCAAGGGAGGTCTAGGATGGACATTAGGAAAAAGTTCCTAACTGTCAGGGTGGTTAAACACTGGAATAAATTGCCTAGGGAGGTTGTGGAATCTCCATCTCTGGAGATATTTAAGAGTAGGTTAGATAA
>NW_020664368.1:536608-575887 GCF_002925995.2 Terrapene triunguis
ACCCCCCACCCAGTGGGCTGAGCAGGCTGGCAGCGTAAGATCAGCATTTTAATTTAATTTTAAATGAAGCTTCTTAAACATTTTGAAAACCTTGTTTACATACAACAATAGTTTAGTTATATAATATAGACTTAGAGAGAGACCCCTTCTAAAAAAACGTTAAAATGTATTACCAGCACGCGAAACCTTAAATTAAAGTGAATAAATGAAGACTCGGCACACCACTTCTGAAAGGTTGCCTACCCCTGATTTAGAGTGTGCATAGTTGTCTAGCCAAGCGATAGCATCTTCAGTGGCATGATGCAGTTATTCTAGGCCACCGCTGAACCTAGTCAGCAGGCATTCATCGACAATGTGCGTCATCATCTGTGTTGTGCTGCAGCTGCACAAAGGGCTGTCATGAAGGCCCCAGCGATACTGGTTGGCTGCACAGAAATCTTGCCCGGTCTGAAACCTGTTCAACAGAGACCATTGGTGCTGGGGCAGGTCAAAACCAGGCGGGCAAATTGTGGGGTCGGCGACAAGGGTCTGGTTGGGGATTATAACAGATATCCATTCCTCTCGCCAGAGTGTTTCCGCCCTAACATCCTGGTGTGGCGGATGATACCATAATGGGCGATGTGACGGCAAACATGAAGCTGGTGGTTTAAAAAGATCATTGGGCAGCGGCAGGCTTGGGTTGGCACGTACTTTCTCCAGTAACTTGCCAGTGGCAACCTCTCGTCTGATATGAGGAGGAGCAATATTGCTCAGAACTGGAAGCCATGGGTGGAATTGGACGCAGGGTGCCGGAGATGATACGCATGGTGACATGTATCTGTGTATCCACCTGTTTGGTGTGTGACGATCGACTCCAAACTGGTGCACAGTTCTCTGCCACCAAATATGAGGTGGCAAGAGCTGACATCTGCAAAGTTGGAACACAAGCACCCCATGACGAACCTGCCACTTTGCTAAGAAGTTTGTTGGCTTCCAGAGAAACTTGAAAACAGGCGCTGTTTTCATTGATCTCACAACGGCATACGATACAGCATGGCACACTGGCCTGCTCATGAAGGTATCATGGGTCCTGCTACCTTGGGTCACAGGCATCGTTGAACTGTTCCTCCGTGATAGGCAGTTCAGAGTCCATATGGGGGAGAAGACGAGTGCTTGCAGACGACAGAGCAATGGGATACCCCAGGGCTCTGTGTTTTCTCCAACCCTGTTCAACCTTTACATCAGTGACTTGCCAACAACGGAGTCATGAAAGTTCATTTACGCAGACAACATCTGTTGCGGTATCCACTCCTGGACGTTTCACAAGCTTGATGCCACCTTAAACCGGGACATGATAAAGTTAGCTGACTACTATAAGACTTAGCACCTCCAGCCAAGCGTCATAAAAACAGTCTCCATTTTGTTCCATCTTCATCACACCATCGCAACCTGAGAACTGAATGTTTATCTGAATGGTCAGAAGGTGAAGCATAAAGTAGAACCGGTCTATGTAGGTGTGACCTTAGACCGCACACTGAGTTACCATCCCCACCTGAAGAAGACAGCAGATAAAGTTAAGACGTGCAACAATCTTCTTAGCAAACTGGCAGGTTCATCATGGGGTGCTCGTGCTCCACCTTTGCGGACGTCAGCTCTGTAATCAATGTGTTGCTGAATTATCTAGCATAAATAGTTAAGGTCTCACGCCCTATTCTCTATACAGCACATGCTCATACACACGCACACACCCATCCTTGAGATTGTTTTTATTCTGCAGTCTTGGAAACCTACCCTGAGAAATATTCACTTTAGCTCCATCTTGTTCCCAGATTATTTGGGAATAACCTCTCTCTAACTCTCTCCTTATATCAGAGGCAGGCTCATCTAATAGTCAGGGAGAGTCAGCAGAATAGCTCTGGACCTATACGCACAGCATCCTAAAGCTGGACATCTTGTCGTATCTGTCTATTTTGGGTCATGAATACCTCAGAACAGTTATTTTGACTTCTCTCAGGTATGAAAAGCACCATATACATGAACAGTAGTCTATGGGTAATAAATAGAGCTGGTAAAAAAAAGTCAGTCACCTCTTCCCCGCCCCCCAAAAAAAATCATAAAAAATTCAAACAAATGCTTGTTTTCCTTTTTAAAAACAAAAGGAATTTTTGAAGTCCCTGCTTCCCCCTCTCTCATTTACTTCCCCTTCCAGGCCCCACACGTACTCAAAAGGAATGGGGAAGACATTGAAAATAGAGGAGCAAGTGGGGAAATCACAACTCCTTCCCTCAGACTCTCACTCTGAAAAATCATCACACACTTTAAGTGGAAAGTTAAGAGTGTGAAAAAAGAGGAGGAAAAACCCAACTCTCACTTTACCTTCCCTCCTCCCTTTCCAAGGGAAGAGAGGTATAGAAAGAAACACAGAAGAAGTCGTGTCTTTCCACAGTTTCAAAGAAAATTTTTTAAAAAATCAAAAAACATTTTAAAACACCAAACATATCAGCTCTGACATTAGGAGTCCATGAGATGACCATTTCAGGAAACTGCTTCCACCCAGGGTGAAATACTGGAAAGCAGTGCACAGTTTGAGTTTCCAGATCCCATGCCCCAGGGTCAGCATCTAGGTTGTCTGGTGGGGAAAGAATCTTTCACCCCAACAAAGCTAAAGGCTGCTGTGGAGCTGGTCCACAACTGCTACTTCCCTGAGGCTGCAGTAGCTTCTGCGGCTCAAATGCCTCCTATTCACATATTCATGGGTCCTTGATCTCTGCCCTGACTCCCTTCCTGATATTAACCTGCCCTCAGTCCTTCACAGCATGACTGCCCCCCGCAGAACAGATCTTTGTACTGCAGAAGAATATAAAGCTTCCTTAAATGCTGCCCCCATTTCTGTCATGGAAACTGTACCCCTTCTGCTGCATGGGTGGACCTCTGCCCCTGTGGAAGGGGACTGACTTTGGCCTTAAGGGGGCTGATTCCGTAATCATTAGTGGCACACCCAAAACTTCTAAAGCCATTGAGTTTTGAATGTACAGCGAACGTGATTTAAAATGCAAGCACCTAATTTCAGAGGTGCCGAGTACCCACAATCCCAATGGGGAGTTGTGAGTGCTCAGCACCTCTGAAAAATCAGCCCCTGGATTTTCACATTCCATGTTAACCCTCCTGTATTCCATGTAATCCCAGGCAGAGATAACATGATAATTGGGCCTACAAGTTTATCATAATTGTGAGTTCAGCTGTAAAGATTGGAGTGTGAATTCATAAGATATCACAATAACCTATCAGCAATGTTGATGGGGAAAGATGCAAAGGCAGACTGAGGGCTTGTCTTCACGTACAGCGCCTGCAGCCGTGCCGCAGTAGCACTTTAGTGAAGACGCTACTATGCTGACTATTCTCCTGTCGACATAGTTAATTCACCTTCCCAAGATGCAGTAGCTATGTCAATGGGAGAAAATAGCATCTTCCCGTCAACATAGCACTGTCTACACGGGGTTAGGTCAGTATAACTACGTCACTCAGGGATGTTGATTTTTCACCGCCCAAGCGACATAGGTATACTGACATAGGTCTGTAGTGTAGACCTGGCCTGAAAGACTGCATTAGTCCAAACAAAAAGGCCTAACTCAAGGACTGTGTTCTAAAAACTCTCTCCAACTAAGGGAAAAGGGAACCAGGGATGTTCCTAAAATGAAAGTTTTATCCAATACTTTACATTTCAAATGCTTTAACTGTTTTTATTTCTCTTTAAGAAGAGGTTTAAAGGATTTTTAATGCTGTATTTGCCATGGTACTAAGTTGGCTGAGGTCTCTGTCTACCAAACCCTGGATCTTGTTTAACACTATTTAATGTTGGACAGTGCCTGGGTTATGTTAATATCTTTGCCCCACATATTCCCTCTAAGATTAATACAGAGATTAGGTACAATAAAATACATGAACAAGTTTGCACTTCCAGGCTCAGTGAAGAAAGAAATGTTGCTGCTTGAGGTCAGACTGACTCCATTTCTCCCCCACTCTACCTCCAGCAGGCTGACATCTGACAACACTCAGTCTAAACAGAAGCATATGGTCCTTTTAGCAAGTGTCAGCAGACAGAATGATGCGTATTAGATTTTTCCTACATGAATACAGGAGTTTGCCAGAATAAGTTACTGAGGTGCTAAAGTAAAATCTGAGATTCAGTTCTATTCTGCCTGAAAAATTCTCTCCAAGTTTGAACTTCTATAGCATTTCCTTGAGAAAAAAAAATAAATGAAGTGATTTTTCTTCAGTTGAGACAAAACACATGAGTACAATTGAGCTGAGCAAAATAGTTATAAAAATTTGCTCTTTTTGGAGGTTGTCAGTGTTTTTGTGTAGGGGAAGCACAACTTCAAAAATTTTCAATGAAAATTGAATTTTAAAATGTTACTAAAGATGTTTAAAAAAAAGAGTCAAGTTTCATATTCTTTTTATTTTTTCCCTCCTCTTCCTTTCACATTTGATCTGGGTTGTTTTAGATCTCTGTGCCACTTCCAGTACGTCAAACAAGAATGCCTTCATAACTGACCACTTCCAACCCAGCTTGACCTAGTGTGCATCTCTAATACATGTATTGCCTAGACATTACACTATCCTTTCCTGTCCTCACTACTTTATCCAAAATTGCCATCAGCTGCCGTAAAACTACCGTGCAAAATTCTCAGTCCACAAAATTCTCAATCCACGTAATTGAGAATTTGTTTAATTTTGAACTCAAAGTGAATTTCAGAAGCCAATCTGTGATATTTTCGAAGGAAATTATTGGGTCCTTGATGCTCCATGGAGAACAAAAAAGTGAATAGCCAATTTTTTGCAAATTGTAATGATTTTTTTAAAGCCAATTTTACCTAGCCTTTTTGTGGAACAGCACTAAATAGCACCTGCCATTTTGGATTCAATTACATATTTAAGTTTAACCTTTCAAGCCTTTGTCTTTCATTTTTAATACGAGTTTTCATTTTCAAATGAAGACATTGTTCTTAAAGGTTTAAGTTGACTGTATGGACCCAGTTCTTCTCAGAAGTGAATCCTAAATGGCAAAGATCCTAAATGAAGATCAGTCAATCAGATGTCACAAACTCCACAAGGTACCATCTCATGGAACCAACACGTGTGTCACACCTTTAAAGTGGCAGCACTCACTATAAAAGAAGTCACATCTTCCCATTACTTTCCCATGAAAATGACAAGATTAAAAACAATGGTCACATCTTGATTCTCTTCTGATGAATGTTGTTCAAAACAAGCAGATAAAGATTTAGATCCATGCTGGGTAATATCATTGTTCTATTTTCCTTCAAGTCCATAACAAAAACCACCTACAGTAGAACCTCATAGTTATGAACACCAGAGTTACGAACTGACTGGTCAACCACACACTTCATTTGGAACCAGAAGTATGCAATCAGGCAGCAGTGACTAAAAAAAAAAAAAAAAAAAAGCAAATACTCTAAAGTACATTACTGTGTTAAATGTAAACTACTAAAAAATAAAGAGAAAGCTAAAAAAGATTTGACAAGGTAAGGAAACTGTTTCTGTGCTTATTTCATTTAAATTAAGAGGATTAAAAGCAGCATTTTTCTTCTGCATAGTAAAATTTCAAAGCTGTATTAAGTCAATGTTCCATTATAAACTTTTGAAAGAACATCCATAAAGTTTTGTTCAGAGTTCTGAACATTTCAGAGTTACGAACGACCTCCATTCCTGAGGTGTTTGTAACTCTGAGGTTCTACTGTATATATAATATAGTGGAAAATGCCATTTGAGTCAGACTCGTGTATGATTTCCTGGTATCTCATAGGTAACAGCGAACCTATCAAATAGCAATATATGCACATAATACAGTTAATATTCTCAGCTATGAGGCTCTCTGTGATATCCCAGCATGATATAAGAGTGATTTATTACCAAACATATTATTGACAGTAACTCATCTCATAAAATGCCAAGATTCCAAGAACCTAGAGATATCACTTGATGTTATACAATGCACAGTTGAGTTGTCCATAGTTTCCACTTCTATTACCAGCCTCTGACCTCCTGAATACAGAGATCTTTGCCAGGTCTCTTTGTTGATGGGAAAAAACAGCAACAAATTTCCTTATCTCCCATTATCAGCTGCTGGTGGCACTTCTCAAACACTGCGAAGAGAAGCAACTTGGCCACATGACTCCCACCTCTCTAATTTAGATGGCTGAAGCTCCCAACAGCCAGAGGCATTGTATACCTGGAGCATCTACTCTTTAGCTACACATCTGCTATAGTCTCCCCACCAAGCCACAGTTGCTATATGCTCTTTGGTACGCTTCTGTTTTTAACTCCAAATAACTTCATAATATATTTTTAAAAGTTCCCCTTTCATTCTTATTCAGCAGTTATAAGAGGTGTTCATTCACTCTTTGGACAGTTCCAAGGACTGGTCACCTGCATTGTGATTCACTAAGTGAGTTTTCCCTCATAGTCAAGAGGTGAGCCAATGTCCCAGCAAAGTGTTAGGGGTCACATTACTGCTCTGAAATAAACAGTCTTGCTCACCTGTGATCGTTAAAGATCCTATGGCATTCTGGTAGGAGTGTGGGCATTATCCCTCCTGTTCTGGCCAAACTCTATCGCCAGTAATTAAATGAGGTTACTTTGTTAATGTTCATAATGTTCTTTGAGATCCCATATTACTGGTGTGAGCCTATTAACCCACTTTAATTCCTGAAACAGGAGTGGGAGGAGACCCCTTATATTATGCAGATTGCAAGCCTTTGGGGGCAGGGATCATCTTCGTATTCAATGTTTTTACAGCACCTAACACAGTGGGGTACTGGATCATGAATAGGGTTCCTAGGTGCTACTATAATAGAGAGAAGATTTAGAGTGACTAACTCCAACACCACACACTCCAAAGGTGAGCACTAAGAAAAATGAGAGCCCTGACTTGACATGCAATTAGGAAATTTACAACCCAAAGCTTTATGCATAGAGGAAATTTGCAGTATGACAGGAAATTTAAAAAGAGATTTGACTCCCTCATTTCATTGTACATTGAATTCTATGCTGGGCTTTTGCTGTGTTTCAGTCATCTTTTCTGCGCTTCATTCTCCAAACCGGATTTGCTGCTTAGTGATTATGTGAGGAAACATTTATTTTGCTGTCTCTGCAATGTCTATGTTTTAACAAAGTCCTCTGCACCAACGCGCTGTGCTTTGTCAGACTCCATACAAATGTGCATATTGATTTACAACAGATAATTCAGCATTCATATTTTAAAAATAATAATTTTGTTTAGCTAATAAATGACTAATACCTTGGTTTATCAACTGTTACCTGAATCAGCACCTGCTCCACAGCAGCCCTGGTTAGCACATTAACCACCATTAGAAATTAATTTGTAATCAGAGAGAAAAACTAAATACAAAGCACCTTTGGCTTTTAGCATAAGAGGCATTGCAGCTGCAGTAGCTATTATGCAAAAATGTAAACCAGCATAAAACCATAACTATTTTTTGTTTTCAGCAACAGTGAAGCTCTAGATTGTGGTGGATACAGTTAATTATAGTATAGTTCTTTGAACAGAGAACCACATATTGGCACACAGGCGTGTTTCTATTAAATCATCAGTTCTTGACAGAGGCTTCAAAAGCCTGTTTATATAATGTTCAGTAGCATCTAATAGAAGAATATTAAAGCTAGAAGAGGGTGTCTCCTTTATCCCAATAGGAAATTCCCATCGAATGCTACTTCTGAAGATACGATGAAATAGCATCGTATAGCATCTTACTGTTAGTAGCTAAAGGCTTAAATTATGCAGGACCAGTCTACCTGAGGGACCATCTGCTGCTTTATGTCCTGTTGAGATCAGCAGGATTGGAACTCTTATGTTACCTCTCTTTAGGGATGGTTAATTTAGCCAACAGAGCAATGAGACTGCCAATTAAGAGCCAAGATATTTTTTGCCTTTTCTTCAGTTTTATGTTTTGTTGATGGTTTCGGTTATTGTATATTGCTGATAGCATTGAGGGATTTACACTAGATGGGAACTTTGGAAGCCATGTTGATTTTTTCATTTTTTTTCCAAGTCAATTTTGATAGGTGTCTAGAGAACTGTATCATTAGGAAATCTATAATATTAAACTAATATAGGGTGAATAGCCCCCTACAACAAATATCCCATGGGAAGGGGATACTTAGAAAGCAGTCAGTTCAGTGGAGTGTTATGGGTGTCAAATTAGGCATGTGTTTGCAGAGTGATATGGTAGCAAAAACAAATGCAGTTTTGTGTTACATAACAGAGACATTGTCACAGACTATGAATGTGATTGCCCACCTCTGAACAGCATTGCTGAGGCCAGACCAAGGCCTTGATTCTGCAAGCTGGGTGGGACAACTAACATGCTTAAAGTTAAGCACATCAGTGTTTGCAGTATCAGAACCCTAACTTTGCAAGAAGTGTTGGAATTATTAATATTTGAAATTATGAATATTAATACAGGAAACCACCAAATACTAATTTAACCACAAATTCCTTTATTAAATCCAAAGGCCAAATGGTACTTATACAATTGCTCTAAACATGCATAAAAAGCTTTAACACATAAGCAATTTACTACATCCAAATAGTAACAAAATATTTATCAGTATTTGATCAAGATACAGTAAAAGCTGTTTTATCTGGCATGTTAGGGATATGGGGGGTGCTGGTAAGTGAAAAATGCCAATTAACTAAGAGGGAGGGAGTTTGGGTGCAGGAGGGAGTGTGGGGATGAGGTGTGGGAGGGGGCTCGGGGTGCCAGATCCAGAGGGCACTCACCTCAGGCAGTTCCCTGCAAGTGGCAACTTGTCCTGGCTGCTCCTAGGCAGAGGCGCGGCAGGCAGTTCTGAGTGCTGCCCCAGCTCCGCACCGAGTGATGGCTCCACAGCTCCCATTGGCCAGGAACCGCAGCCAATGGGAGCTGCAGGGGCGGTGCCTGTGGGCAGAGGCAGCACACAGAGCCACCTGCCGCGCCTCTGCCTAGGAGCAGCGGGGACAAGTCGCCACTTGCAGGGAGTCACCCGGGGTGAGCGCTCCCTGGATCCGACAACCCACACTCCCTCCTGCACCCCGCACCTCCTTCTGCACCAAAACTCCCTCCCAGAGCCCGCACTCTGCACCCCCTCCTATGCCCCAACCCCCTGCTGGTCTTCCCCAACTGGACTATAAACCGAACTTTCAATGAAGATCAGAAATGCCAGCTTATAGAGCTCTCCGGTTGGTGAAGTGCCGGATAAAACAGCTTTTACTGTACTTACAAACAGGCTAAACCCAGGGGTGCTTAGACCCAGATTGGTCAGCTCCAAGATGGTCAGGCAGATATTAGCGATGAACCCTTTAAGAGTTCATTTGTATACCCTTTAACAAACAAGTGATATCATTGCCAATTACTGATTCAGCTAAAATCAATTTGAGACAGTTCATCCTTATTTCCAGTCTTAATCCAGAAAAGATTTACAGCCTTTCTTCCCAAGGTCTTTCCTCCCTTCCTTCGTGCTGGCCAACAGTTTTCCCTTTGCACCTGGGTTCACATAGGCTTCAACACTGGTGGGTAGGTAGGGAAAGGGCCATGTTGGTTCATTTTATGACAGATTCTCTTTTTTTATTTAAAACCATATGCAATCACCCTCATCGGTCAGAATCCTTCTTTTTAGAAATTTCCCCTTATCTCATTAGATATTCTTTAAACCAGACTTCCTCCCTACTTTATTCCATCTAGCCTTATCACTTACTTTCAAGGTCTTCCTTCTATTTGCTGTCAGGACCTCTCTTTACAACACATATATTTCCTTAACCAACCTTAAGCTAATTCTTCAATTTTATACTTATCCTACAACAAGTAAATAATTTTGCTTCCTATTGGCTGTTCAAACCAACTATATAACTAGGATTTTTTTTTAACATACTCTCCCTGTTCTCATAAATAGTCTCTTAACTGTTACCCTTTTAGAGCCAGATTGTCAACTGATATACATGAGCATCATTCAGTTGAACTCAGTGGAGCTACGCAGATTTGTGCCAGCTGATAATCTGGCCATTAGAAAACCCTCTGCTAAGAGACTTTTTCCCTCTCAGAAATCACAATAACAAAATAAGTGCACAAAGTTGATGTAAAGACTCAGCTGCTTAAATTTCAGCTAGTGCTGTGGGGTTTGCTGTGAGTAATGAGTAAGACCATCAGTCCACTAGAGAAAATACTTACGAACCTACTGATGAGACACACAGAACTATTCTGCCAGACTAGCAAGTAGAGTTGCAAAAATCTGACAGTATCAAATAATAAGCCAGATATTGAAAAGGGCTTCGCAGGATCAGGCCCTAAGCCCATAGGAAGTGTCGTGGCAGCATACCCCCCCCCCCACTTTTTTTTTTAAACACAGAAAATGACGTTTGACTTTTCTACTAAACTGTGGCAACCTTTTCAACCCCAAACTTTAATACATGGAAAATTTCAAATCTTATTCTGTTCACAAATGTACGCCTTTAACTAGATATGGGACCAAGCTGCACAGTTTTTTGTTTTTTTTTTTATAATGGAGATATCCTATCTCCTAGAACTGGAAGGGACCTTGAAAGGTCATCGAGTCCAGCCCCCTGCCTTCACTAGCAGGACCACGTACTGATTTTTGCCCCAGATCCCTAAGTGGCCCCCTCAAGGATTGAACTCACAACCCTGGGTTTAGCAGGCCAATGCTCAAACCACTGAGCTATCCCTCCCCCCCAAGGCTTTGAATAAGCCTTTCCCAAAGCTCAGGGGAAGAGGGCTCTGTCATGATTTCTGGATTATTACTTAGATGCTATTACTTTGTAGGCCCCATGGCTAGTGCTAAATGCAGGGTTCTCTTTCATTATTAAGGATTTAAAGCTTTAGACAAATCACACACATAATGCAATCCTCCTATTCTATTAACTTAGGAATGCAGGAAAATTATACGTTACAAAACCTGCTTTTCCTTTAACATTTTTTAAGCGATGAAAATGTTAATTGGGCTGCCACCAAAGCATTCTCAAGTTACTCACAAAGTTGTTTTTTCCTCAACTAAGCAGCTAAAAGAGAAGCCAGGAGAAGGGCACGGGGAACCCAAATATGCTCCTTTATATGATCCCAGAGTAAGTGGGGGATGATTTTTGTCAGCTTCAAACTGGAGTTGTCTCATGTAAGGTCAGGTTGGAAGGATGGATCAGAAGCAAGGTCCAGAAGATAGATGTTAGTCACATGGCTTAATGCACTACTTCAGGGGCTCTCAAACTGGGGTTGTGACCCCTCAGGGGGTCAAAGGGTGGTTACATGGAGGTCACGAGCTGTCAGCTCCATGGGGCTGACAGCCCTGAGCCCCCATTAAATTACACCCCTAGTTTTAATTTATAATGGGGGTCACAGTCAGAGGCTTGCTGTGTAAAAGGGGTCACCAATACAAAAAGTTTGAAAACCACTGCACTACTGGAAGGTGCTTAGCTACAACAGTGAGGAGTGCAATGTAAGAGCCTAAACATGACCACAGAACGTTTCATCCTCTCCCAGCTGAGAGGATGTCATGTGGCTAGGCAAAAGCCAAATCCAAGACCATGTAGGATATGTTGTTTAATCTGAGAAATACCATGGCCTGAGATTCAACAGACTTTACACCAACAAGATCCATAACTTAGGATGCGAATCCAGCATGGGGAATGATATCCACGTGTTCTGTTTTCTGAACTCACAACTCATGAAAGGAGTCTTTAGGAGAGAGCTGATGGCTGCATAAACTGGAACTGGAAAACTACTCCATGCATAGGAAGAGACATGGAGATGGGAATGAGAGGTGTAAATTTATATTAAGGTTGCACCAACTGAGACCAGGAATGAGATCAGGCCCCAGGTGCTAGGCACTGTGCAAAAACAGAATAGGATACAGTCCCTGCCCTGCAGAGCTTACAGTCTAAATAAAGATGACAGAGAAAGGGCTGGGACAGGAGACAGTCAGGGTATGTCTACACTGCAATTAGATACCCACAGCTGGCTGTGCCAACTGACTCAGGCTCACGGGCTTGGACTAAGGGGCTGTTTAACTGTGGTGTAGATGCTTGGGCTGCAACCAGAGCTCTGGGACACTGCCAACTCACAGGGACCTAGCGTCTGGGCTCCAGCCCAATCCCGAACATCTACACTTCAATTAAACAGCCCCTCAGCCAGAGTCAGCTGGCATGGGCCAGCCACAGATGTCTAACTGGGGGTATGTCTACACTGCAGAGAGAGGTGAAGTGACTTGCTCAATCACACAGCAAATCAGTGGCAGAACTGGGAATAAAACCCAGATCCCAAGTCAGAATCCAGTATCCTATCACCTGGGCCATGCTGTTCTTAAAAACATATAAACTGCTCTCTAGCCCTGTTTCTATTATGTCTGCTTTGAACGGTGTTGAAGTAAGACTTGGACAGTCAATGGGGCTAAAGGGAACTGGGCACCTGAACCCCACTGCATTTGAATGAGATTTGAGCTCCTTAAAAAATTCCCAGGCTAAAGGCAAAAGAAACACACAGCTGAAATTCAGAACAGAAAGCAGCATTCACATTATTAAACGTCACGTGTAAAGAGCAGTGTGGCTGTTGAAATCTAATTTTCCTCATATTTTATATTCCTGGGAAAAATTATACATCCAATACATAGAGGTATAAATGTGGCACTTAATTGCTTTCTAGTATTTGTTGAGAAAAGTGAGTAATATTAAAAAGTGGTTAAAAATATTTAATTTCAATTGTGAATTTTTTTGTTTTTAAGTTGAGACTTGCAATGAAGATATACCAAGTGGAATAGCTAATTGGTATCCTTTCTTCATTGTGAATCTGCCTGCGAACAGTAAGCATTGTATTGTTGACAAAAATACGTATAAGTTACACAAAATGTCAGCTGGGGTTATATATGGGGAAAAGTAGGAGTATTCTGTTTTGTTTGGTAACATTTATATATGCATTATTGTATGTACTCTTAAGCACATAAATACAGGAGGACACAACCCCTTTCTACAGCATAGACATTGCTGCCCATTTTAAAAAGCAACAGAGAGTCCTGTGGCACCTTTAAGACTAACAGATGTATTGGAGCATAAGCTTTCGTGGGTGAATACCCACTTCGTCCAGACTAACACGGCTACCCCTCTGACACACTCTGCCCATTTTACACTCTCCAGGATTACCCCCTGTGGAATATAATATGTCCTCATCCCTAAAAGAAAAAGAAAATTAGCCACGGTGTTTGTATTACTGTATGGCTGCAAAAAGAACAAAAGAGTCAAGCCAATTTTAAGCCATATAAACAAAGGCACATTCATGGTAAATTGGAGTGCAAAGATTGTCCTAAGTGGTTGGAGGGAGTTCCTCTAGGATGCTCGCGTTCTGCAGAATCTAAATTCCTCTGCTGGGGTTTGTCCATTACCTTCCTAGGTCTGGTTCTTGTGATGCACATGAAACAGTATTTGTTGGGTTCATCCACCCCTTTACTCTGCAGGCTCATCACAAGTTTTCCATCTACACTTTTTATTCATTAAAAATTGGATTTTTGACTAAACAAAAGTTCCTGGGGGAAGTATCAGCCCTCCTCAAAAATTTGTGTGTGTGTGTGTGTGGGGGGGGGGGTTGGTTGGAAAAATCAGAGCAAATAAATTGGGTTTGGCCAAAAAAATTATTTTGGTTACAAAAAACATTTTTTAACCCCTCCAGGAAAAAGTCAAAGTCAATGATGTCTTCTTCTCCTACCCAGCATCTCATAGGCAGTTTAAAATCATGCCTCAAACACTTGTGTATTTGAGTGCAACACTGAAGGCCAGATCCTCAAGTGGTGTAAAATCAGATTAGTTCTATTGACTTCAATGGAGTTACAGCAATATACACCAGCTGAGGCTCTGGCCCTGATTTTGTTCCTATGTTGGTTCTGTTCCCTTCTGCGAAGCTGTAGGCAGCTAAGGAACTATCCATAGACTGTCTACACTAGGAGCTAGGGGTGTGATTCCCCTGCTTGTGCTAGCTCAACGAGCTAGCATGTCTGTAAATAGCATTGTAGCCATTGTAGCAGCAACAGAGGACAGTTTATGCCAAATATGCACCCCCCTGGTTTCAGGCAGCTATCTACTTGGCATGGCAAAGCCATGCCCCCCTACCTGGGCTACCATGGCTCTGCTGCTATTTATACTCACACTAGCTTGATGAGCACTAGCACAAGTGTGTGTACACGAGCCGGGGAATCACACCCCTAGCTCATAGCGTAGATGTAGCCATGCTGGCTAGACAGGAAGTTGTTTCAATTTATTAATTTTCTACTACATCATGATGAATCCTATTGTAACTTCAGTGAGTGGCTTCTTGGCTTCTCCCACTAATTTAGTTTAAACTGAAAATGGAACATTGTGAAATCGTTTGGCAACAGCAGCAGTAAGATACAATGTGAGGCTATTGCCATGAGATGAAGATTAAACTTCATATGATAAACAAAAGACAATACATTTACTTGGAAATGCCCCAAACTACAGAAACCTTTTTTTTTTTTTGGCTGGATAAAAAGAGGCCAATGAGTTGTGTGAAATACAGACACAGATTGTACATTTTGGTACTTTCTCAAATCAACATGACAGTATTCTGAGAATTGCAAGTTTACAATGCACAGTGTAATATTATAATTGGTGCATTTTATCTTGAATTCAGCATTTCAAATTCTAACTATGACAAGACCAGAAATACCAGAACTCAGTCTGATGTGTGTGCTTGCTGAGCCAAATCCTGCCCACGTAGGCTTCACTGTGGTTGCAGAGATATAACTGGAAGCAGGATTTAGCCCTCTATGTTTTCATTACTATCAACTGTGATTCTATAATGCCATGCAGAAGTTAGAGATGGAAAATACCTCACAGATCATCTGCTCTAATTCTATGAACTATATTTTCCAGCGTCCATCTAGTTTGGAGAGTCCCAAATGATCAGGCTTCCAGCTTTCCCCGAATGTCTATTCCACAGCCTACTCTCTCCATTCCTATCAGGAAGTATTTCCCTATATTTATTTATTTTTAGTTTCATCACAGTTCTCCTAGTTAATTCCCTCCCCACCCCCACCCATCACACCCAATACTTCCTCTTCCTCCTTGGTATTAGCGTTGTATACATATTTCTAATCTGTTTTGTCCCCACTTCGCTATTTTGGCTAAGAAAAACTATTTCGCTATTTTAATCTTTCCTTTTAAGTCAATCCCTCCATGTCCTAATTGTTTTTGTTGCCCTTCTCTGAATTTCTTCCAGCATATCTACATCTGCCAGAAAGTCTCCCCCTCCCTCTCTGGCACTACATCTCTGAACGAGTGGGGAAAGATGAATCTCCTTACGATATCACTTGAGCAGGGGTAAAGAGAAACCAGCCCCATTACTCAGGGCTACTTCACTCAAACAGGAGTAAAAACACACCAACCCACCCCTTACCAACTGCATTGATGGCACCTTGCTCTCACTTCCAGATTGAGAGAAGGGCGTGGGAGGGGCCTAGCCTAGCCATGACATGGGCCAAAAATAGAACCAGGCATGTCGGGCTGTGGGTGACATGATCTCACTTGCCCTGCAGGGAGACTGGTGTAGGGAAGAGAATCTCTCTACTTCTCTGCTCCAATTCTCCCACAAGCTTAAGTTAGCCCACAGCCGCAGCAACTGTGGGGTTAACAGGCCAGCCAGTGCATGTGAAAGCCAGCTGCTGCCCTTGTTCAGCCCTGCTCTAGAGAGGGGATCAGGTTAGGCCACTGAGCTTTCCTTCAAGACAGCTGCAGCTGTGCTACCAGGAAGCTTGAGGCTAATGTTTTTATGCCCTTCACCCACAGCAGCATCAGTACCTTTCCTGGCCTTTCCCCTGTGCTATTTCCTCTCAGGAGCCATGAAACTGACAAGAAAGCCAGCCCCCTAGAGCCCAGCTGCCCCTCACATCCCTGAAGAGCTGGGCAGCGGGACCCCACTCCTGGCTGGGAACCGGGGGGATAATGGAATCCTGCTCCCAGCTGGCAGTCAGGGCGAGAAGCCCCAGCACCTTGTCCCCCGCCCACGAGCTGGGACAAGAAGCCCCAGGGAGCTGGGCAGTCTTGTCAATTTCACAGCTGGGCGAGTCATGAAATTGACAAGGCTGCCCATCTCCCCGTGCACAGCAGGCAGAGGGGCTGAGAAGCCAGGGCAGCTGAACCCCACTCCCCAGGGGCAAGAAGCCCCGGGCGGCTTCCCCCCAGTCCTGGGGAACAGTGAGGGGACAAGCCCCAGCTGGCTTTCCCCGTTCCTGGTGAGGAGCGGGGGGGAGGCAGCTCACCGGGAGCCCAGGAGACCAGGCTCTCAGCTCCCTACACCACCTTTCTTAGGTCGGTGGAAGCGCTCCTGGTGAGGACGCGCACCACCGACACAAGGAGGGTAGTGTGGATATGCACCACCGCAGTAATTACCGTAGGTCGACTTACATTTCTAATTTAGACATACCCATTGACTTCAATGGAGTTATGCTGATTTACACAAGCTGAGGATCTGTGTGCAAGCCCACACGTGCACCTCTTAAACATTAAACCAAGTAGATGTGCAGCTACCAAGTATGCAAATACCAGTGTATATACAAATAAACTCATTAGCAGGTTTTGACACCGAACACCATGCAGAATCAGGTTCTTTGCTAACAAATTAACATGGAGGCAGTTTGAACATTTGGCCCAGCACGTTCAATTGGGGAAAGGGTTTGTTATTTGTATAGACTTGATGCTAGAATGCCTTTTCTTCTGGTTACTTCATGGGAGATATTCTAGCTCACTTTCAAATGCCCTTAATGTTCTGAAAATTTTTTAAGAGGCTTCTGAATGTTAGTGAGCATGGTAGAGCCAGATTACTCAAGCAAGAATGGTCTTGCTTCCTGCACAACTAAGTTGTATTTATTATGGAACATTTCCATCAGGAAAATCTGAATTATGCATTACAAAGAAAACACACAGACTCTTGGCCAAAGTACTAAGAATGATAAGAGCTGCTGGTGAAATGCTAAAATGCTCAGAAAAACGAATACACATTTTTCTGTGATAACCTGGCCTTGAAAACCTAGTGGGTTGTTTCTGGCTGCTGCTGTCTTATGGGCAATATCAGTTTTAAAAAGTTCTGTGCTTTGCCTACAGTAAAATAAAAAATAAAACAGTTAACACTTGTCATAAACTTGAGCTAATGCAACACTCTAAATATTTGCAGAATGCTTGTAACATCAGGAGTAACAAGCAGGATCAATTAAAATGCAGCTCATGTTTGTGAAAACAACCTTAACACAACAAACCAGGTCTAGAACAGCATGGTTCCTTGGGTGCCTGCCTCACATTAAGTGCAAACCTCCAAAACGTTCCCTGAGGCTCTGCATTGTGTATTCCTGAGGGCATTCTGCATCAAAAAAATTAAAATTCTGTACACAATATTTTAAAATTCTGCAAAATTCTGCAAGTTTTATTTGTCGATAAATAAATGCAGAGGCTCCAGCATGGCAGTGAGGAGCACAGGCCATTGGCTGTACAAAGGTGGGAGATAACCCTGCAGCCTCCCCACCCCCAGGACATGGACTCAGTGGTGAGGCTGCACCCAACCCTGACACAGCACAAGGCCTGGGCCTGCCCCAGAAATACCCTGAGGCCCTGCCCCTCTGCGCCAGGTGCACCCGGTGTGGGGCAGGCAGGCTCAACCAGGTAGGATCCAGGTGTGGAGGGATCCAGGTGTGGGGTGAGAGGATTCCATGTGGGACAATCTGGGTACAGGCAGCTCAGTGGGGGGGTCTAGGTGTGGGGGATCTGGATGCACAGAGGGAAGCAAAGAAATCTGAGGGGGGGACACAAATTCTGCACATGTGCAGTGGCGCAGAATTCCCCCAGGAGTAATTGTGATAGTGCTATAACATTACCTTTGCAATACTGTAAGTTGTGTATAGGAATCTTTGAACAGGGATTCTTGTGCGTCTGCCAACTCCGCTGGTAGGCATTTTGCAATTAGAGCTTTAGCCCTACTGAACTTTTATGTTCAGTCACTCTACTACATATACTAGTGCAAATGTATAGAGGTACGCAATCACTCATTCTTTCACGTGGTACATTAGAAGGGGCGTGTTAGTGACCAGTTCTAATTTCAAAGGGTTTGCTGTGTTCCTTGAGCATTGTTCCCTTCTGAGATTACAAATCCAGCTGGGGAGCAGTAGCTCCTCTATATCATCTGCCACTGTACCCAGGATTCCTACAGTACTGGGCGGGCATGGAGCTTACCAACTGATGGCAGTAGACTGCACAGCTTCTTCCTTTCCTGCTGGCTGCATCTACAGTTCCAATAGCGTCCCCTCTTCCCATCAGTTGCCACCTACTTCTCCCTCTTCCAATACCCATTCCCCAGCCCCTTTGTTCTGCCCCATCTGTACTTTGCCCTCCCAGCTTCTTGCTACACTTCCCTTCCTATCCGCTAACTCCCCACTACTCCTCTCACCTCCATCCTGCTCAACAATACCCTTTCTCCCAATCATTACCTGCCCAAACTCCACAGCTCTACTCATTTCAATCTCTAGTTCCCTCCATAGCTGCATTTTCCAAAATAATTTCAGGAATGAGTGGATTCATAATAAAAAATGGGGAACAAATATTTAATGATGTGCTCTTCAATCTAGCAGGGAAAGGTATAACACAAGCCAATGGCTGGAAGACAAATTCAAACTGGAAAGGTGGTGTACATTTTTGACCATGGAATAATTTACCAAGAGGGCTGTCGTGCAGTCTCCATCACTGACAATTTTTAAATCAAGACTGGTCCCTCCTAGACTTGGAATCTATGAAGAGTAATGAGTGGGCTGGAGGGAGTGATTTATGAAGAAAGATTATAAAAGCTGAATATATACATAGCTAGGCTTAACCCATGACTGCAAGGGAGGGATGTAATTGTTTTCTCAGTATTGGAAGGATGTGAATAGCACATGGGAAAGGAATTGTGGACATAGGTGCTGGAACTAAGGGTGCTGCCACACCCCCTGGCTTGAAGTGATTTCCATTATATTCAAGGTTTACAGTTTGGTTCAATAGCTCTCAACACCCCCACTATAAAAATTGTTCCAGCTCCCCTACTTGTACAGGTAGAGTGAAGGGGCTACAACTAGGAATAATAGGATGAAATTATAAAGAGGTAAACTAAGGTTGACTATTGGGGAAAACAACTTTTCACAGTGAAGGCTATTAAGATGTAGGTCTTCCACAGCGTGGAATATTTAAAACTAGATTGCTTACAATACATCTTTGATGAAATGGCAGTCTTGCACTTCTTGAGGGATGGGGTAGATGAAATATTGGGGGTTTTCTAGCTGTAGCTTCCAGATTCTGGGTTAGCTAACCAAGAATGGAGGATTTGTGTGTGTTTATTAAAACAGTTCAGACTGCTTGGTGGTACTGTTTTCTGCAAGGTGGCATTGCTTTATTTTCTTTACAAGCACCAATTTCAATTATTAATGAAAGGCTGTTTTATAAAGCTGTTGCCAATCCTGTGTGGCAAATCAATACTGGAGTTGTACTACTGGGTATAAATTGAACGTGCTCTAGTTGGAAGCACAAATAAGGTGCATTCTGTGGAATCAGTTTAATGACGATATTTTCTCTGGCTGATGTATAGACTGGAGTGCTTCTGATTTTCAAATTTAATAGCTCAGTGCTGTTCTCCAACAGACAACATGTGCCTGTGAGAACACAAAGCTGCTTATCTTGTACACGTATGGGCAGCAGCTGGTTTTACAAGGCCCCAGAACAGCAGTTCATACTACAAGACACTGGGTGATACACATCCCTGTCATGAAGGCAGCAATCAGGCCATAATTTGTACATTTGTTTGGATGTTCGAGGACAAACTACTCTCTGTTACTAGTATGCAGTCCCACTGAAGTCAAAGGCATTTCAGGAACTTGGCATGCCATATTTAAACATCTGGGCTAACTACTATCATCAGTCAAAAGATGAGGTGAAGCTTTCAAGCAATCCTGCCTCAAACTTGATGACGGTTTCCTTTCCCTTCCAACCCCAACAAGACCTCCCTTAACATGGCATGTCTTTAGTGGGACATTTCCAGAGGAGCTGGTAACAAACCTCCCCCTCACACAATTCAGTAAGGGGCACAGGGCTGTTTGTCTTCATTCTCACTCATTCAGTAACAGCAGCATTTGGAAATCAGAGACTCAAACCACTGCCTGGATAATGGAGTGGGATGGGAGAATACCCCAAATTGCAGCATATACATCTCTTCCTTGGAATTTAGAGCCATCTAAGGCTTGTTTTCAAAGTGTAACACCTACTGCTTAAACAGATGTTTTTCCTTCTTTAACAATCCCCTCCTCCTGGTTTGCACACTCACATCCCTACCTCTCTTCCCAACATATCTGAGGCTCAGCTAGCCCCTTTGTCCATTCCCAAGCCTGAAGTCTGCAGGAGTCCACCAGGCCATTTGCGTTTTTCAGGGATGCTGACAAGTGAGCTTTGAGATCTAGTGGTCTGAGCACAGAATTAAGATCCAGGAACAACTGAGTTCTAGTCCCACCTCAGGCAGTGACTCCCTTTATGGCTTTGAGCAAGTCATTTAACGCCTGTCTCACTCATTTCCCTCTAGCTGGATATCGGAATTATTTGCATTTATGTGTTTTGTGGTGGCACCCAGAAGCCCAAGTCATAGAATGGAGTCCCTCATACTTATTTTCTGTGTTCACCTCACACGTATATTTAATACATTTTGAAAAAGCATACCCCCACCCCAACACTGCTCACATTCTGTGGACATAATTTTCCACTCAAGCACATGGGTTTAAAGTGGTAAAACTCCATTAGTTTCTATGGATTTACTCCTTGTATTGCACTGATGGAAATGGAAGAAAGGTGTGACCTGTGTTACTAGTCAACAACCACGTGCTTTTATTTGGTTCAAGATTACATCAACCTCAAGAACAGTCTCTCTATTCATGTACCACCATGGCAATGGAGATCAGCTTGAGTACTCCACCTACACTTCCTGCTATTTTAATACCTGGAGGCGGACAGAGAGCATTCCCAGTGAATAGCGCTTGACACTGGAATTAGCTTCCGCAAGACTAGCAGAGTCCAACTTCGTTCCTATTCAAGGCAAGGTGCAAGGCTCATCTCCTGTCAGATTTTTGCCCGGATGTTTCACTAAATTTTAGAGAGGATTTTTTACTTGGATTTTGTTTTCTAATACCAAATGAATGTAGGTGCAGTGTTTAATATGCCACATAACTTGAAGTAGCATCAGAGAAGTAGGCCAGTGTAATGCTCACAAACTTCCTATTTGATTTATTGATTCCACTTAGTGTGCACCAGTTATGGCCCAGACAGTTGAAATCTTCCAGCACTAGAGGTTTAGTTTTCACAGAAATGTTTGATTTCTGTTCTGCACACAGTGTATTGTTTCTTTTGACAGGAAGCAGACAAATGGTTGTAGAAGGCATTAGACTGGAAGTAGCTCTCACAGGTGCATGTGCTACAGGCACCACCGTCTCTTTCAAAAAGTCTTTACTTACTGCAGTCCCTTTAAATTTAAACCTGCCATTAATCTCAGCTCTGGGCCTTAGATATCTTACAGGAGGCTTGTGAGTCAGTTATACTAATAATAACTCTGCCTACCAAGGCAACAAGGAGAGGATGCACACTTACCCACTCGGAGACAAGGAATGAAATAGAAAATTAGTAAGACATCCACTTAAAACACCAGCCCCTAACCCATATGGAGCACTCTAATCCAGCCCTACTTGGGGTGCCAGAAGGCTGGCTCTGCAGGCAGTAGATAGCAAATTTCTGCTATCACCACACTCATTTTAATCTATAGTTACCAGTCATTATGATTCTATCCCACCCATAGTTCCTCCAGAGACTTCTCCCGTTTGTTCCAAGCCTTCTTTTATACATTAGTAACTCTTCCTTCCCTCTTCAGTTTCAGCTCTGGTCTCTCTATTAGTTTTCCAGTATCAGAGGTACTGAGAATCACTCAGAGCACTCACTACATGGCAGCAGTAGAAACAGCAGGAAACCTCGGCCGTTCCTCTCAGGGCCAGACTCTGCCCTCAGTCACATCAAGGTTAAGCAGAGCAGAACCTGCTCCAAAATTGCATTTTAGTTCCATACCCAGCAATATCCTCTCGGGGGGGGGGGGGAGAGAAGTGGATTTTAAATTTATATAGTTTGAGGAATATTGTAGTCCCCTGCCAAACTCTGGGACATTTGCCTCAAACTGGAACATAGGCCTAAGCCCCCTGGAGGACAGAGGTGGTCTTTCCCGTCACACAACATCTCCAGGAGAATTAAATAATCCAGGGGACTGCTCGGAGAGAGCAGAGACAACAATAAGTGCTAGAAGGTGGTTAGGTTTATGAAGGAGCTCTCTCTGTAGCCAATAGGTTACAGAGCTAGTGGAAGTGTGAAAAACCCCTGGGGGACATGAGGACTGCCCTATGTTTCCATGTAAAACTAAGTGACAGTGTAATCACTGACTACACCAAGTATTTGCCCAAGCAATCCTAACTTGACAGACTTTGCTTCATTCTTTTTCTCCCTTCACTCATCCAGCCTCAGCCACTTCTCCATCCTGCCACACATTTTTGCTTGCAAGAGCCTTCTATTCTGCAGTTCCTGCCATTTGGATCAGCCTCCTTAGCTTGGTTGATGGGGCAGAGAGAACCCTGTTCATCTATTTCAAATCCCACTTGAAAACACCTTCTCCTTTGTCCCCTCTCTCCCTGTTATTTTCTTATTTAATTCTGTAAGAAGCGATAATGGATACAGTATGAAAGAAAGACTATACAAAATAAGATTTGCTGCACATGGTAATGCATTGATAGGAGATATCAAAAGCTATGTTTAAAAGAAATCAGAAGACTTAACTCTCAGACTTCTGGTACTTTTAAATAGGGAAACCAATTCTTTTAATCCCACTTTACACCAAGCAACTGTAAACTTTTGAGCCACCACAACTGAAAGAGACCGCAGGCTAAGTTCGCTTTAATGGAGATACTGCACAAGCCTGGTTTACTGTTTCCCCCGCAGTGCATTGAAAATGTCTTTATTACTTTACCATCCCAAGTGGAAAGACTATTTGCCTTTTACCAGGATTTTTGATGAAAATGGGAAATCTAATGACAATTTAACTTGCCCATAAAAAAGGGTTACTCAGCTTATGAGTCAAATTCATTCCAGTTCAAGGAACCTACACAAGGTCCATTCACTACTCAGACCACTAAAATATGGTTTGAGTGGGATTTAAATGGTGGATAGGCCTTGTATGGGCCCTCTGCACAGAGGGGAAGCGCACCCTAGATCAGTAGAATTTTGGAAGGCTGTTAGAGCTACTGACCTCTTCATTTTGACCTCCATACACAGTCTCAGCATGCAGAGTGGAAGCCAACAAAATTTTGATGTTTTTGGGTGGTTGGTGCACCAGAAATAGGAAGCCATGGAGAATGGAGAACATCACAAGAGGAGGAAGGGGGATATAACTCATGACGATACAAATAAAGCCTCTCACTTGCTTTCTCTAACACACGAGGATGATAGGTCACCACCTCTTCTCATAAAGGGTAGTCAAAAACAGTTGAGGAAGATGGAGAGAAGATGCTGTGTAGGGGAGTTCCATGTCGCCTGCTGGAGAGAAAGGAGGTTGTGAGAGGCAGGGATGAATGATACAATAAAGTCAAAACGTTTTCATGGATATCATAAAAGTCAATGAACAATATTTTAGTGGTTCTCTACCTTTTCCTACAGTCATTCAGGGTTTTAAATTGGAATACCTGAAGCAATCAGTCTAGCTAAGAAAACATTTGGATTCAAACTGTATCCAAGAACTAAAATACAGAGAAGGCACTATATTTGAAACTACATAATAAATAATTATTTCATGACTGAAGTTGTTAGCTATTATAGCCTTCCCAGGAGGAAAAAAAATCATAGTAGGAGTCTTTAAGGGCTTTCATTTGCACTATAAAGAAAACCTATTTCCAAACTAAAAGAAGATAGGACTATTAAGGGATTTCACTGTTAAATAGAAGAATAAATGTATTATCCTTAGATACTTTGAAGTGTAACTATTGTTCTTGAAGTAGAACATTAATATTCTATTAGAATACTGGTAATGAGTAGAGAGGAGTTCAACAAATGCTGGTAATTCAGAGACTGCTACAGCTACATCACATACTCTTGTATTTGCCTGTATCAACTAGGGTTGCCAATTTTCTAATTGCACAAAACCGAATACCCTTGCCCCACCCCCAGCCTGCCCCTTCTGAGGCCCCGCCCCTTCTCACTCTCTCCCCACCCTCATTCACTTTCACTGGGCTGGGGTAGGGAGTTGGGGTGCAGGAGGGGGTGAGGGCTCCTGCTGGGGGTGCGGGCTCGGGGGTGAGGCCAGGGATGAGGTGTTTGGGGTGTGGGAGCAGGTTCAGGGCAGGAGGTCGAGGTGTGGGAAGTGGTGAGGGCTCTAGGGTGGGGCTGGGGATGAGGGGATTGGGGTGCAGGAGGGGGCTCCAGGCTGGGGGCAAGGGATTTGGAGTGTGGGGGCTCAGGGCTGAGGTAGGGGATTGGGGTGTGGGCTCTGGGAGGGAGTTTGGATGCAGGAGGAAGTTCCGACCTGAGGCATGGGGTTGGGGTGCAAAGTCTGGGAGGGAGTTAGTATGCAGGAGGAGGTTCCGATCTGGGGCATGAGGTTCAGGCTCCAGCTGGGCAGCACTTACAGGGAGCCACCTGAGGTCAGTGGCCCAGCAGGGCTAAGGCAGGCTCCCTGCCTGCCCTGACTCCACGCTGCTCCTGGAAGCAGCCAGCATGTCCGGCCACTAGGCACAGGCACGTGGCCAGGCAGCTCTACACGGTGCCCACAGACACTGCCCCCACAGCTCCCATGGGCCGCAGTTCCAGACCAACAGGAGCTGCGGAGCCAGCACTGGGAGTGGGGACAGCACGCAGCGCTTCCCTGATCGCCCCTGCACGTAGGGACTTGACATGCTGGCCACTTCTAGGGAGCTGCACAGAGCCAGGGCAGACAGGGAGCCTGCCTTAGCGCCGCCGACCGGACTTTTAACAGCCCAGTCAGCGGTGTCACCAGAGCCACCAGGGTCCCTTTTTGACCAGGTGTTCCAGTCAAAAACTGCACGCCTGGCAACCCTAGTATCAACTGGTGGAGTCTTGCCAGCTCTAGGGAGCTCAGCAGTTGAGTGCTAAACTGATCTGTTCCCCTGCCTAAGCGTCAAATCTCATAGCTCCAAAAATCACCAAGCCAATGCCTAGCGGGACAGGATTACCTGACCACCACATAGGCCAGGGGAGAAAAGACACCAGAGAGAACATAGATGCTTTTATAAAAGGCATATACCAATATTCAGCTTATCATCTACACCTAAAGTCTTAGTCCCATTTCCCCATCGTCTCTCTTATCCCTCAAAGAAGGCCAAAGTTTCCACAGAGAGCAGGCCCCAATCAATGCCCAGCTCTCCCCAAAGTCAGTACATTCTTCCCCTCAAGAAGGCAATGATGATGGCAGCTGTGGCTATTCTTACCCCCACCAACAATCTTCTTGGGCATGCACACACGCACACCCCTCATTTCAAGTGAGCTGGGTTACCCTTATATAATGCCCAGGCTCCTCCTACTCCCAACAGCCTCTGAGAGGAGTGGTCAATTGTAGTCAGCTGCTTAGGTGTTTTTTTCCTCCTCCCAGGTGACAGTTCACACTGTCCCAGCCTACATGTTGGTAGCACAATGTTTTAATATCTTTTGCAGTTCCATCAACCCTCATTTGGGTTATTTTAAGAAACAGGTATAGTTTAACATAAGTGCCAAACAGCATCATGTTATGTCAAGCACCACATTACACATTATGTGGCATGGTACAAAATCTCATTCACATAAGTAAATTCAGCATAATTCAGGCATAACGCTGGGTAAGTCCCCATTTATTACAGATTTGTTCCTTCCTCCCAATACACAGTTCCCATGTTAGTCTGCAAATCATTGGAAGTGATTTGTAAGAAGAAATCCACAATCTTATTTAGTTCCCCACAGGATCAGGCCCATTGTGGATAGGCTGCTACAGTAATCTTGAATAAATTTAATTAAATGAAAACTGATAGCACGAATCCTACCTTCACCAACTAGCAGAGACTATAACACCAAGTCTCTGGAAATATAACATCCAGTAACAGACATTTATATTGATATACAGTGTATAATATTTTCAATCTCAGTAGATATAAAGAACACAGTATTTAATATATGGGGGAAAATGCCTCAGCAATAAGAAAGGGAAAATATTACTGTATTACCTACCAGGTTGGAGTGAATGAGATATGTGTAACAGACATTTTTAAGATACCATTTCAGGGCTGCAGCCATTTGCCGTTGCCATATTTAAAGGGCCAGAAAAGCACGCTGGGATAAAAATTCCTACAAAAGGGTAACCCGACAGAGGAGAGTTAGAATAGGAACCTGGAAGCTAAAAAAGCATCCTGGAGGGACTGTTTCTATGTGTTGCATACCACACCTGCATCACGAGAAGAAAGTCAAATTTCAGCATCATTCTTTCATAAAAA
Organism: Terrapene triunguis; assembly: GCF_002925995.2. Classification (NCBI taxonomy): domain Eukaryota; kingdom Metazoa; phylum Chordata; order Testudines; family Emydidae; genus Terrapene; species Terrapene triunguis. Next base: position 563,231 of record NW_020664368.1, read on the forward strand.
TTTGCCATAGAAAAGGGCTTTTAAGCTATCTAATTCAGTGGTTCTCAACCAGAGGTCTGGGGCCCACTATAGGGCCGCAAGCAGGTTTCAAGGAGTCCACCAAGCAGGGCCAGCATTAGACTCACTTGGGCCCAAGGCAGAAAGCCAAAGCCCCACCCCATGGTGCTGAAGCCCGAGGCCCTGAGCCCTGCCACCCGGGGCTGAAGCCAAAGCCTGAGCAATGCAGCTTTGCAGGGCCCCCACGCAATTGCCCTGCTTGCTAACCCCCCTGTCCCCAATGCCAGCCCGGCTTTTACATGCAGAAAACCAGTTATTGTGGCACAGGTGGGCCGTGGAGATTTTATAGCAGGTTGGGTGGGCCTCAGAAAGAAAAAGGTTGAGAACCTCTGATCTAATTCATCTGCTTATCAGTACAGGATTGTTGCTTGCAGTATCTCAGCTAGTGTTTTGTCAAGTCTAGTTTTAGTTTTTCTAAGCAATATATGTTTCAACAGTTTCCTTAGGAAATTATTTTAAAGCTAGGTAGGGCTCACTGTCAGGAATTCTTCCCCCTCCCCCCATATTCAGTTTAAGCATCCCCCTTCTTAATTTTATCACATTACTGTTACCAGGGGTGGCTCCAGGCACCAGCGCAGCATGTGTGTGCCTGGGGCGGCAAGCCGCGGGGGGCGGCGTGCCAGTCGCCGTGAGGGCAGCAGTCAGGCAGCCTTCGGCGGCATGCCTGCAGGTGGTCCACCGATCCCGCGGCTTCGGCGGCAATTTGGCGGCGGGTACGCCGAAGGCGCAGGACCGGCAAATCACCCGCAGAAATGCCGCCGAATCCGCCTGATCAGCAGCTCGCCCGCAGGCGTTTCGCCGACGGCCGCCTGACTGCCGTGCTTGGGGTGGCAAAATACATAGAGCCGCCCCTGACTGTTACATATACCCCCTTTTCACCTTGCTAAATAATTCCTCTCCATCCTTGGTATTTACATATTTCCTCTCAAATAAATGAAACAAAGTTGTAAGAGAAGTTTAATTACAAATGATTGAAGCAACTTCAGCACCTGCTCTGCTGGTGGGCCCACAGCTGGCCAGCACAGCCGTAAAAGTCATTGGCACTGGCTTGGGAAATATAGCTCTTAGGCTGACTTCCCCCAGCAGAAGTGCAAACATCACCTGTGTTTCTAACTGCCATTTTGCAGCCTCCCTAAATCAGCAGGGGTTAACCAAACCCCAGAACTCTAAAGTGATTTTTACTTTGTGCTCTTTTGCAGGCATTGGAGTTCCAGGTGCAACATTCCTTGTGGGATGTGCTTTGATTAACCAAGGATATGTATGCACTACCAGAAAATCAGAGAACTATAGGCTACAGATTGGTAACAGTGAGTACAAATATTAGAACTACTTTTGTTTGACTATGGTAAGTATTCCATCAACCTTGAAAAGGGCATCATTTTAATACTGGCGAAATGTATTAGTGAGACAAATTGCAAAGGAGCGTCAGCAAATTAAAAGGAGTTGAAGAAAAATTCAAAACCATTTAGGTAGCTTTCACTGATCAGTAAAAGATGAGGGGTGATTGTGGATGTGCACTCATCTTTCTCCATAATAGATAGCAGCTGGGGAAAAACAAACAGCATTTCTGAGGTGTGTATGTAAAGTATGAATCCCAACAAATTATTTTGACAGTAGAAAATTCTAATGCTGCTACATTTGCAATAATACATATAATTCTGATCATGACACTAAAAACATTGTTTACTGGAGCACAGCCCAGATGATTCAGGGGTGGGAGAAGAACTAGTGTTAATTTGGGGCAGGTAAAGGAGCTGCTACATCTTTAGACAATAGACTGGAGCAAATCAAATAGAGAATGATTAATCCTGTTTGAGGCTACTAAAGGTTGTTTAAATTAAGAAACAAAAGAGATATTAGCACAACACATTCTGATACCAATACTGAAGCACGGGACTTTATGTCATAGTACTGACAGAGATATATGTCTGGATGAAATAAAATGTTTCCTTCAGGCAAACTGACAGATTTGTAACTCAGATTACAAGAATATATCACTGCATTTTCTATGAATCACCCAAGCTGCCAACCCATTTCTTCCTAAATTAAAATGAGACTGGCTACACCAAAATGTGTTTTAGTAAATCAAATGTGTGCAGAGGCCCCTGGTCATATGAAAACTATCTTTAGATAGATATTTAATATTCAGAGCCTGAGAGAAAGACATGGCAAAGAGACTGATCCTTCAGTCTTCACTATGGCAAAACTAATGTTGATTTTTAAGCGAGTTTTCCTCTAAATAAAGGATGCAGGATTAGTCCCTACAGCAGTAAGTGAGAGAGCATACAATGCCTCAGCCCTGAGCTGGTCAGGAAATTTCCATAAAAATGATGCTTGACAGAAAATGCAGTTTCTGCAAAATCAGATTTTCTGTGGAAAATTTTGATTTTGCTGAAATTCAATTTCTTGATTGGAAAAATCTAAACAAAGTATTTTGTTTCACCAGAATCAAAATATTTGGTTTATTCACCTGATCTCAAACATTTTATTTTAAGTCAGTTCAACATTAAACTATATCTTGCCATGGTGCATCAGAGGAGGTGTAATCCAGCTATGGAGTCCAGTGCACAGAGTAGAATGGGGGCAAGAGGCGTGGGAACGACAATTCCCATGAGGTACTGCAGCATTGTAGGCAGGTGCAGTTGAATAGTGAATTAACTCCAGATGAAACATTTCAGTTGAGGAATATTAAAATGTTGAATTTACATTTTTTTAAAAGGCAAAACAAGACATTTTCCAATCAGAAATTTTCATCCTGTGAAAAAATTTGGTATTTTAACTTTTCATCCCAATTTGGGACAAAACCAAATGTTGAGGTACTAGAATTTCCTGCAGGAGAGAAATCCCAATTTTTGTTCAGCTGTACTCTGCCCCAAAGATATTTATCCCAGTTTTATGCCAATGCAACTCCACTGAAGTCAACAGTTACTGCAGATTAAAACTGATATAACAGAGGAGAACTTGTCCCAGCACATACATACAATTCTAAACAAGATATGCATATTACAATGTTATATCATATCACTCACATTTATCCCTTGTTAGGATTTTACATGCTCAGCAAAGTTTTGAGACCCAGTTGGGTCTTAATGGCTGTAACAGAGTCTCCATCGCACCCCTGCATATCCAGCCCCTTTGCTCTGCTCCTCACAGACTCAGGGACATCCTGAGCTGGTGCAACTCCCATGCTCTTTATTTGTGTCTGTTTCCCAGCACCAGTTTCCTACTATATACAGGTTATTTACAATGGCTTGGCCTAACAAGCTTCCTGGTCTCTACCTACCTACTCTTCTTCCACTTCCTTCCAGCCTTATAGCTCCTGCCTAATGAGGCTGGCAGGTGCAGTCAGTGATTAGGCAAACCCAGGGCTGGCCTTACCATGAGGCGAACTGCGGCAGTTGCCTCAGGTGCCAGACAGGGGGAGAGGGGGTGCCACTAGGCCCAGAGTGTAGAAAATTGTGTCTGCTGCTGGTGCATATGTATTCCCTCTGCTCTAGCTGCACAGAGATGGTGGAGTGCTGTGCCGGAGGAAGGAGGGCACAAGAGACATAACAGGCAGGCAGGAGAAAAAGTGAGAGGGAATAACAGAAAGCAGCAGGACCTGCAGGAAGAGAGAGGAGGAGCCTCTTATGTACCTCTCTAGCACCCCCAGGAGCCTGGACTGATTAACACCAGCTTCTCAGGGAGCTTCCCGTTTCCTGCTGCTTCCCTGAACCCACTTGAGGAGAACAGGCAGTCAACTGAAGTAGTAGGAGCTAGTTAGGCCCTTAAGACGCTGATATCTTCCCTCACTCAGGCCCTGTTACCAGCCTGCTTATTTGTCCCCTTCAATTGAGTGTTGAGAGCCACTATAGCTGGCACAGAACAGCAATCATGAGTGAAAGAAGAAAATGCCCCTCTGGGGCAGCATTCAGAAAAAGAAAGAAAGCAAAAGAAGCTTTTCTATCTAAGCAGGAAGGAGGTCTCCTGAGACACACAGACACAAATGTTCACGGTGAGCCTTCCAGCCCCAGTGAGGATGTGAGTGGTGAGGAGATGCCTGATCTTCCAGTTAGTCAGAGTGCAGGTGACCTGGCAGCTACTGCAGCATCCATATCTCCATCTCAAATGGATGTAACCTGCACATTCCTGAAGAAAAGTGTAGATCAGAGAAGAGTGTGGTGGAGGCGCAAAAAACAGCTGCTGCTGAGTTAAGTTCCTTAAGTCTAGATGATCCGGGACTATGGACCCACTTGAGCAGTAGCCTGAGGGACTTCCTTGTACTGCATGGCCACAGCAAGTGAAAAACTTCATGTTCCCCAAAGACAATGAAAATAGACGTTTCCATCCAACACATTACTGGCGTGAAATCCCCAATGGTGACAAAGTGGAGAGACCATGTCTTATGTACTCAAAAACCCAGAATGCTGCATACTGTTTTGGTTGCAAACTCTTCCAGTCTAATGTTCCAGCCACATTGGGTTCTACAGGAACAAAGGACTGGAAAAATCTGGCTAGAAATCTGGCATGCCATGAGAAGGCAGCAAATCACCAAAGAGCATTCCATAGGTGGAAAGAGCTTGAGATGAGACTAAGGTTAAAGGCCACCATAGGTGATCAGCATCAAGAGAAGACTGCATCAGAGTCTCTTTACTGGCAAAATGTTTTGAACAGGCTCATTGCCATTGTGAGACTGCTTGCTACCCAAAACCTAGCACTGCATGGCACTTCAGATCAGCTATATGTGCCAAACAATGGAAACTTCCTTAAAATTGTGGAGCTGATGGCTGAGTTTGATGCTGTATTCCAGGAGCATCTAAGAAGGTACACACACCACTACCTTGGAAAAACAATTCAAAATGAGATCATACAGTTACTGGCAACAAAAGTCAAACAGAAGATTGTGGCAGATCTGAAATCAGCAAGATATTACTCTGTTATTCTGGACTGCACACCTGACATCAGCCATATGGAACAAATGACTTTAATGGTGCATTTTGTAACAACAACAGAACCTAGTGAAAATGTCCCTGCAATGGTGACTGTCAGAGAGCATTTTCTAGAATTTATTGACATTGATGATAGTACAGGAGCTGGTATGACAAATGTGCTTCTTCAAAAGCTGGAAGATACGGGAATTGCGATAGCTGACATGAGAGGCCAGGGGTACGATAATGGTGCCAACATGAGAGGAAAGAACAGAGGAGTGCAGACACGGATCCGAGAGTTAAACCCTTGAGCTTTTTTTGTCCCATGCAGTTCTCATTCATTGAACTTGGTGGTCAGTGATGCAGCATCAGCTTCTAGTGAGGCTGCTGAATTTTTTAATGTAATTCAAAGCATCTATGTATTTTTCTCTGCATCAACTCATCGATGGCAAATTTTGAAGCAACATCTGGGAACATCTTCTTTGACACTGAAACCACTGAGTGCCACACGATGGGAAAGTCGAGTGGAGGCAATAAAGCCTATCAAACACCAAATTGGGAAGATAGATGATGCCATAGTTGCCATTATGGAGGATAATGCTATGACAGGAACTGTTTGTGGGAGAACAGTGGCAGAGGGAAATGGAATCACCAGAAACATACATAACTTCAAATTTCTGTGTGGCTTAGTGTAGTGGCATGACATACTGTTTGAAATAAAAGTTGGAAGCAAGAGACTCCAAGGTGTTGACCTTGATATATCTGGACCAATGGAACAACTGGACAAAGCAAAGTCATACCTACAGTCTTACCGGTCAGATGAGGGATTTCAAAACGTTCTGAAGAGTGCACAGAAGTTGGCAGAGGAACTTCACACTGAAGCTATTTTCCCACCCATTCAAGAATACAAGAGTCACCAAAGAAGAAGACATTTTGATTACGAGGCACAGGATAATCCCATGAGAGACCCCAAACAACAATTCAAAGTTGAATTCTTTAACCAGGTGCTAGATTGTGCAATACAGTCAGTTGAAGAACGTTTCATGCAGCTCAAGGAACACAACAGTATATTTGGGACGTCATATGATATTCCAAAACTCCTCACTATACCTGAAGAAGACCTACACCAGCAATGCAGGGCACTAGAGACAGTATTGACACATGATGATATGCGCAATATTGATGCGAGTGATTTAGGTGATGAACTGAAAGCCGTTTCAAGACACATTTCAGCAGGATCAACTCCAAAGGCTGTTCTGGAATATATGTGCACAAATAAGATGACCACCCTCTTTCCAAATGCTTTTGTTGCTCTGCGCCTACTTCTAACACTTCCTATAACAGTTACCAGTAGAGAACGCAGCTTCTCCAAGCAGAAGTTAATAAAAACACATCTAAACTCCACAATGACACAGGAGAGGCTGGTCGGCCTTGCAACCATCTCAACAGAGCATGAGCTGGCCCAGACTGTGGACCTTCAGGAAGCAGTTCAAATCTTTGCAACCAAGAAGGCACGGAAAGCAACACTTTGATAATTCAAACAGATAAAAATGCCAGTGTTTACTATGCAGACAAGAAAAGTTACGTTTGCTGTTCAGGTGTTTGAAAGTTAAGTGTTACTTAAAATTTTTGAACAAGGCATTTTAAGTTGTTAGTTCTCCTTTATTGGGGTAGGTAGCAGAGCAGTACCATGAGAGGAGTAGAACAGGAAGAAGGCAGAATTGAGACCTTTCAAAGTTTTGGCCAAGCGAGGGAGCATGGGGGCGTCATTTGAGCTCCCTGCCTCAGGTGCCAAAATGTTGTGGGCCAGCTCTGGGCAAACCCCAGCTATTTACCCAGCCCCAATCCATTTCCCCTGATTGGGTCTGGAGTGGCAGGAGCTGGTTAAGGCTTCCCCAGCAGCACCCTGCCACAGTGGCTGATGCACTGAATGCTCTCCTGCCTACTGTTTTAGCAGCTGATGAAGTCAATGGAGGTAACCTGGCATGAAACCAATATAACTGAATGCAGAATTAGGCCCATTATACTTACATGACTTTCTATCATTTTGTATCTTTACACTTTATAATTGGTGGCTTTGGGGATGTCAGATACAGGGGTCTTTTACCCAGATACATAAGTAATGTTATGAAGAAATAACAGTGTGTATGACAAACTGGAAAGGAATTAACACATTGATGGGAATGAGACATTGATGAGGACAAGGTAACAATGAGACACATGCACTGTTGTATGGTTAAATGCAGAGTATTACCAAAGAGGGGTAACCACCCCAAACTATCTGGCAGGGTTTTTCCAATGCAGACCTCACCTGGCACCAATGGCCCCAGGTTCTATAAAACTGAGGATGGATGGGAAGTTCATGTCCCCTTACATTCTCAGGTCTGCCCATCCTCCGACCACATGGAGCACTGCCCTCACTGCTCCTGGTTAAGATCTCTTCCCTTCTTCACTGCTCCTGGCCCATTCAAAGTAGTACTTTGGCTAGCAAGTAGAGCATTTTCAGATACAAGAACTTGCCTGCAAGGGGAAATTGACCAGCAAAGCTAAACCATAACTATTATGCTATTGCTATTCTGATATTACTCACTTGTGTTGACATTCTATTCTGGAATAAAAGTGACTTTATTCTGGACTAATTACTCTATTTGTATTGTTCTACAACTGTGCTGGTCAATTTCCTCGCATAGACAAAACCCAAGAGGCCATAAACCATAACTGAGAACTGAATGTGAAGCTAACATATAAACATGTCAAGCAAATAATTATAGAAAGTACATACATAAAACTAGACTCACTTCTTTTGCAATGCCCTTTAAAAATGAATTCCCAACAACAGTAATAAAAATGAAAGCTCAACAATACAAGCCCATCAAGATGTGTGTATAACTACCTAAGTAAGGATATGGTATTGTTTCCTTGTACTCCCTCTTCTTTCTCAACTTTGTTTTTAGTTTACATTACTTGTGTCTTGTCTCCTCTTAAATTGTAATCTGTTCACTGCAGGACCTGGTTTGTGGTTTTTTAAATAGTAGTACACCCAGCACACTTTTGAGGGTATATGAATAATAATAGAATGTGGAACAATCTATCAAACATCACAAATAGTGTATATCAGTCTAAAATGCAGGGAGTAGTGAATCACTGGGGATAAAGGAAGATCTGATCCGAAATTTCATCCATAATTAAATAGAAACTGAACCAAACATTTGGGGTTGAAATTTAACTTATTTTATATATGTATTTTCTGCTGCATTTCCTGGTTTCAGACAAAATGGGAAAAGGAGGAGTCGATATCCTATTAGAAAGGGTGTTCTTGGGGTATTTTTGGCCCTGCTGGAAGTGTGACAGGCGAAAAATCTCATAAAAATGTTCTCATATGAACTGGAGTCCAGTTCTATGAAGAAAAGGCAACCAAACTTTAAGAGTGCTTATCTGAACTGAAACATCAAAGCTTAGATGGTCTCCCCTCAGTACAAAATAAAGAAGGATTAAGGAGTTTAGGGGTACAGAAACTCCCTGGAGATTATGGTGAAAACAGATCAATACTATTTAATTATTTGTTTTGATTTATAATTACAAGACATAAGAACATAACATAAGAACATAAGAATGGCCATACTGGGTCAGACCAAAGGTCCATCCAGCCCAGTATCCTGTCTACCGACAGTGACCAATGCCAGCTGCCCCGGAGGGAGTGAACCTAACAGGCAATGATCAAGTGATCTCTCTCCTGCCATCCAACTCCACCCTTTGACAAACAGAGGCTAGGGACACCATTCCTTACCCATCCTGGCTAACATCCATTAACGGACTTAACCTCCATGAATTTATCCAGTTCTCTTTTAAACGCTGTTATAGTCCTAGACTTCACAACCTCCTCAGGCAAGGAGTTCCACAAGTTGACTGTGCGCTGTGTGAAGGAGAATTTCCTTGTATTTGTTTTAAACCTGCTGCCCATTAATTTCATTTGGTGCCCCCTAGTTCTTGTATTATGGGAACAAGTAAATAACTTTTCCTTATTTACTTTCTCTATATCACTCATGATTTTATATACCTCTATCATATCCCCCCTTAGTCTCCTCTTTTCCAAACTGAAAAGTCCTAGCCTCTTTAATCTCTCCTCATATGGGACCCATTCCAAACCCCTAATCATTTTAGTTCCCCTTCTCTGAACCTTTTCTAATGCCAGTATATCTTTTTTGACATGAGGAGACCACATCTGTATGCAGTATTCAAGATGTGGGCGTACCATGGATTTATACAAGGGCAATAAGATACTCTCCGTCTTATTTTCTATCCCCTTTTTAATGATTCCTAACATCCTGTTTGCTTTTTTGACCGCTGCTGCACACTGCATGGACGTCTTCAGAAAACTATCCACGATGACTCCAAGATCTTTTTCCTGACTTGTTGTAGCTAAATTAGCCTCCATCATATTGTATGTATAGTTGGGGTTATTTTTTCCAGTGTGCATTACTTTACATTTATCCACATTAAATTTAATTTGCCATTTTGTTGCCCAGTTACTTAGTTTTGTGAGATCTTTTTGAAGTTCTTCACATCTGCTTTGGTCTTAACTATCTTGAGCAGTTTAGTATCATCTGCAAACTTTGCCACCTCACTTTTTACCCCTTTCTCCAGATCATTTATGAATAAGTTGAATAGGATTGGTCCTAGGACTGACCCTCGGGGGACACCACTTGTTACCCATCTCCAGTCTGAGAATTTAGCATTTATTCCTATCCTTTGTCCCCTGTCTTTTAACCAGTTCTCAATCCATGAAAGGACCTTCCCTTTTATCCCATGACAGCTTAATTTACATAAGAGCCTTTGGTGAGGGACCTTGTCAAAGGCTTTCTGGAAATCTAAGTACACTATGTCCACTGGATCCCCCTTGTCCACATGTTTGTTGACCCCTTCAAAGAACTCTAATAGATTGGTAAGACACGATTTCCCTTTACAGAAACCATGTTGACTTTTGCCCAACAATTTATGTTCTTCTATGTGTCTGACAATTTTATTCTTTACTATTGTTTCAACTAATTTGCCCGGTACTGACGTTAGACTTACCGGTCTGTAATTGCTGGGATCACCTCTAGAGCCTTTCTTAAATATTGGCATTACATTAGCTATCTTCCAGTCATTGGGTACCGAAGCTGATTTTAAGGACAGGTTACAAACCATAGTTAATAGTTCCGCAACTTTACATTTGAGTTCTTTCGGAACTCTTAGGTGAATGCCATCTGGTCCCGGTGACTTGTACTGTTAAGTTTATCAATTAATTCCAAAATCTCCTCTAGTGACACCTCAATCTGTGACAATTCCTCCGATTTGTTACCTACAAAAGCTGGCTCAGGTTTGGGAATCTCCCTAACATCCTCAGCTGTGAAGACTGAAGCAAAGAATCCATTTAGTTTCTCTGCAATGACTTTATCGTCTTTAAGCGCTCCTTTTGTATCTCGATCATCCAGGGGCCCCACTGGTTGTTTAGCAGGCTTCCTGCTTCTGGTGTACTTAAAAAACATTTTGTTATTACCTTTTGAGTTTTTGGCTAGCCGTTCTTCAAATTCCTCTTTGGCTTTTCTTATTACATTTTTATACTTAATTAGGCAGTGTTTGTGTTCCTTTCTATTTACCTCACTAGGATTTGACTTCCACTTTTTAAAAGATGCCTTTTTATCTCTCACTGCTTCTTTTACATGGTTGTTAAGCCACTGTGGATCTTTTTTAGTTCTTTTACTGTGTTTTTTAATTTGGGGAAATTAAATTTTTAATTTAATTTCAAAATATGGTGTCTTTGAAAAGCATCCATGCAGCTTGCAGGGATTTCACTTTAGTCACTGTACCTTTTAATTTCTGTTTAACTAACTCCCACATTTTTGCATAGTTCCCCTTTCTGAAATTAAATGCCACAGTGTTGGGCTGTTGAGGTGTTCTTCCCACCACAGGGATGTTAAATGTTATTATATTATGGTCACTATTTCCAAGCAGTCCTGTTATAGTTACCTCTTGGACCAGATCCTGCGCTCCACTCAGGACTAAATCAAGAGTTGTCTCTTCCCTTGTGGGTTCCCGTACCAGCTGCTCCAAGAAGCAGTCATTTAAAGTATTGAGAATTTTTGTCTCTGCATTTCATCCTGAGGTGACATGTTCCCAGTCAATATGGGGATAATTGAAATCCCCCACTATTATTGAATTCTTAATTTTGATAGCCTCTCTAATTTCCCTTAGCATTTCATCATCACTATCACTGTCTTGATCGGGTGGTCGATAATAGATCTCTAATGTTATATTCTTGTTAGAGCATGAAATTACTATCCATAGAGATTCAATGGAACATGTGGATTCACTTAAGATTTTTACTTCAGTTGATTCTACATTTTCTTTCACATATATTGCCACCCCACCATCCCCCACGACCTGTTCTGTCCTTCCAATATATTTTGTACCCTGGAATGATTGTGTCCCATTGATTGTCCTCAGTCCACCAGGTTTCTGTGATGCCTATTATATCAATATCCTCCTTTATCACGAGGGACTCTAGTTCACCCATCTTATTATTTAGACTTCTAGCATTTATATACAAGCACTTTAAAAAATTGTCACTGTTTGTCTGCCCTTTTCTGATGTGTCCGATTCTTTTTTATGTGACTGTTTCTCATCTGATCTGACCCCTAGATTATCCTCTTTCATCCTCTCCTCCTGACTAAAACCTAGAGAATTTCTATCAACAGACTCTCCTCTAAGAGAAGTCTCTGTCCGATCCACGTGCTCCTCTGCAGCAGTCGGCTTTCCCCCATCTCTTAGACAACCATTCACAGCTATCAGTCCTCCACAACAGTTGAAATAGACTGCTCCAACAATCACTAATAAAAATAATGATGAATGCCAACTAGTAACAACCCAGATCAAGGTAAAAAAAAATCCTCCAAATGCCACCCACACCATACCTAAATATCAAAGAAAACAGATGGGCTTTGCTGCTGTAGTCAATACTGTAAGTTTGTTACACAGATTTAAAGCAGGAAGTGCTCTACTTTTAGCTGTGGAGGCATAGGTGCTAGAACTAAGGGTGCTGCCGCTGCACCACATGGCTTAAAGGCTCCCTATTGCCTCATTGGATCAGTTCCCATGATTTTAACACATGCAAAGGAAGCCAGAGGTCTTTAGATAAATAATCTAAGTTATCTTTAGATAAACACAAAATAATGATGCATAATCTGTTTCCAGTGGCACTTCCAAACAGGGAAGGGAGAATGAGGGATTGTCTTGGGGCTAGAGTACTGGGATATGACTTAGAAGAACTGAGTGCAAAGCTGGACTCAGCTACAGGCTTCTTGTGCAACCTTGAACAAAACACTTAATCTACTCTGTGCCTCAGTCTCCCTTCTGGAAAATGGAGTGCTGTGAGGATAAAATTGACCAGTGATTGTAAGGTACTCACATACTATGGTGATGAGGGCCATATAAGAACCTAGATAGAAGAAGGTACAAGCCCTGGCTGGAAGAGCTCAATCTACAGACAGAGAGTAGGGGGGAAGGGATGCTATACGTTAGTAAGGTGGTAATTGCCCACATCAAATAGGTAGCTTGTTTTATTTCCAACATAACACATAAATTATTCTCAGTTACCCTCAAACGTCTCATTACACTGGTCTACAATTTTTGAGAAGTCGTCTGCTTCAGAGAT
>NW_020664368.1:576287-592436 GCF_002925995.2 Terrapene triunguis
ATTTTAAGCATCATTTTCGTTCTCAGTGACCCAGAATTAGTAAAGTTGGACTACATTTATTTCAGAAGCATTTTGGCTGTAGAGCAGTGTATCAGTTAGCTAGTTTCCCCACAGGCATCCTGATACAAACGTTACAAAGGAATAGGCCGTAATCCTGGAAGAGCATTTATTTTCACTATTTAATCTAGACAGTGTTTACCTGATTGGATTACTTCACTTGGGATGTTTTTCTTTCAAACAGGTTATTGAGGTTAATTGTAGTTTCCAGCTCTTGACAAATAAAAATGACATCAGGGTATATATGCAGTGTTGTCATCAGGATATATATGTTATATGTATTATATTTATTATCAAGATATATATATTACATATATATAATAAATATCTGTTGGCGAGTTGGTTATGACATCAGTGAAGACCCAGAAATAAAATTATAAAAATCTAAATGTTACTAATTCAGTTTAGGGTTAGCATAAAAGCTGCAACCTTTAGGATGGAAAAAGCTGTATGTTTACAATTTTACCAGCATGTACCATTACGAGACTTATTTATTGCCTTCCTAAAAACTTCACCCTGTAAAATTTTATCAGCACATGCAGCTGCTTTACCCAGCATCCTATACAAATGAAAAATGTAATTTTTTTTAAACTAAGCCCTCCAAATGATAACATGAAAAAGCTGGTATTTATTAAAAAAATACCCTATTTGGTCTGCCCTCCTTTGCTGTTGCTACCTTGCAGTTTATGACATCTAGCTAGTGGGAGGTCTGACAAACTGAACAAGGCAGTGAGCAAGAAATTCCATTCCTGTTGAAATCAGTAATCCCTTTGTGGAGACTGCTCCTTCTATTGGTGTGATTTCTTTTGTGTCACTTTGAGAAGGGCTCTAATATTATTATTATTTTAAATGTAGTTTGCCTTTGGGGAGGGAGGGGGGGAAAGCACAAGGAAAGAGACAGCACGCTGCCCATCTCTCAGAAGAAAAGAACAAGACTCGCAGCACAGGAACTGGCTTCACTCTAATGTACAGTGTAGAAGTCAACAAAACTGTAATCAAAATACAATCATTTTTGTAGAGACTGAAGAGAAAGGACACAAAAGTGGATAACACAGTGAAGGATACAATAAAGCAGGGTACAAAGTGACTCTAATGCACTTTGAGTGTGGGCTCTGAAGTACAATGTAAGTCTTACCTTATCTTGTATTTTTTTTATACTTGTAGTACTTAGTCATTTTATTTCTATTTTGAAGCCCATGCTGGGCTAAAAAGTAATCATTACAATTACATATTAAAATCAATATGGAACATTACTTGTAATTTTGGTATGAGACTTAAAATGATATTGTAATATGACAGAAGACAGAGACTATCAGCCATAATATTGAAGATGAACTATAAATAAGAGCATATCTAATTATTGTGAGAGTAAGATGCTGAATGGAATCTTTAATCAACTTTCTTAAGGCAGAGCACAGAGAGCGTTGCTGTTTTGTATGGCAAGCTATTTTCATACTGCTGTGTTTAAAACTGTGTGATTACAGTTACCAATAGCAATAGGATGTAGCTACAGAAGGGAGTCCTGGTGGTTGCAAAAGTTTTTTGGCCAATGTTTTTGCTCTCTGAAGCCTCGAGTCCACATTTTCTAGCCTGTAAGTTAGTTTTGCTTTTCTACTGGATTTTTAACAGATGCTGATATTGGACTACATGAAACTGAAAAAAAAGTCTTTGAGCAACCAGAATAACTCCATCAGTTTTCTCAGTCATATTAATGATGAAAAAACAATCAACAAAAAAAGAGTCCCTTCTTTCCACCAGCATCAGCTTTGAACAGAGGAATATAAAGCCTGATGGTGACAAAGGGTTATAACTTTCTGTTTTTTCACTGTACATCCTCCCGGGTTTCAGATTTAGCAATGGATATTCTTTGTGACGAGGAGAACCCAACTGCAAACTCCTTAATCCAATTAAATCATGAGCGAAGACTCTACAAAAATGTTTTTGTGCCTGGAGAGGTTAATGCATCTCATCTGTTTAACTTGACTGTGGACTCCGAAAACCTAACTAATCTTTCATGTGAAGGTAGCCTGACTCCGCCGTGTTATTCATCACTATTTCATCTTCCAGAGAAAAACTGGCCAGCTCTGCTGACAGTTATAGTGATTGTTCTAACCATTGCTGGAAATATTCTTGTTATCATGGCTGTGTCACTGGAGAAAAAGCTACAGAATGCCACTAATTATTTTCTAATGTCACTTGCAATAGCTGATATGCTGTTGGGTTTCCTTGTCATGCCTGTGTCAATGTTAACCATACTGTATGGTGAGTATCACCTGTCTAACCTATTCCATACATTGAGTAGCTTTTTAAAAATTGCATGCACACGCTGTTATTATTTCAGCTTGATAAGGAAAATGTAAATACAGGCTAGTTTTAAGGTATATTCTTGCCACCTCCCTGTGCAAGGTGAAAAATAACTATAAGGGGTAAATGTATGTAAAGAACAGATGCAATATTTACATGTTTATTTAGTTTTAACTTTTAAGTATGGATATTTTAAACACAGTCCAAAATGTCAATTTGCCACTTTGATTATGATGGAATTGTCTTATAATTTCTATCAGATATTGTGTCCTTTCTGTTGTATCAGTTTTATCTTTGACGCATAGTTTTCAGTGTTACTAATAAGTAAGTAACGTCCTGTCAATTACTTTGCTCTGCAAATAGGCACAGAAGCATTAATGACTTGGTGCTCTCAGAGTTAAAATAGCCTGCCTCTATTTTTAATTTTATTTCATTTCTAAATAATTATCTTTCCACTGAGATCCTTATTTATAGGTCTACCTTTAAATTTCATTAGCTACCATGAAATGTTGGAATAAGTGTTTTGAAGGAGGCTGAAAAGTAGATAGACTTAATTGTGCCCAATTGTTAGTAACATTTACAAATTAATAATCAAATATCAAGATCTTTATCTATGTATTCTAATGAGTAATTTGAAGGTGTAAATTGAATTGTGACACAGTTTATTGAGATTGGTAATGGAAGTTTGTTATTTTGACCAAAATCCTCAGCAGCCTCTGTTACACAGCAGAGAAGGTTGAAAAGCAGCAGCCTAAGTGTTAAATGAAAATATGTTCCTATTTTTGTGTAATTTTCCTTCAAAACTTAGAAAAATACCCAATACAAGAAGAGAAGAGACATGAGATGAAATAGCTTCTAGGCTTGTTTCAATAAGCTAAATCATCAGCCACTAAACTGTAACTTTAGGAAGATTTTATTAGGAAACAGCAATATAAGAGTTTATTTCCAAATCTCCCTCTTTCACTTTCCCTGTGATCTAGACAAACTACCCTAAATAGTATTATCAAATTAGGTGTGGAATTGGCATGGGCCTGTGACTGATTGTATCAGTAGTATCATTACCTTTGGTAGTGGGGAAGCTAATGAAAAATAGTGCCAGAGACGCAGTAATTGCTTGATTTGTGAGATAAGTGAAAGACTCAAGCCCTGGATGGTTCACTGACACATGCAACAGAGACTCCTGCTGGCCAGTCCCTGCCACTGAGGAAGCTAATCCCTGCCTCTGCTCAGAAATCCATATTAAATTGTGACCATTCATTTATTTTAATTGCAATATTTACATGGTCAAATGCACCCTTAATACACACACAGCAATAGGAGGGCAGCTGCATGATCCCTGCAAAGGAGAAAAACTCCGTCCCCTCCATTTGACAGAGGAAGGACTCTCACTTTGCTTCTTCTCTATTTTTTTCTCTCTTTTTTCTCCTTTGCAGTGTGATGTCTTTTGCCAGAGGAAAGATCCCTTTCCAGGATACATGCCTTTGAAAAATCACTCAGTCATTCTGGCATGAGCTTTCCTAGAAATGCAGCATCAGCATGATACATTATCAGCATCACAATGACCAGCAAACCGTTTATTCTAGAGAACCCCCCTACCCCAGCCAGAACTACGAACTTCACCCCAACTATCAGAGGCAAAAGGCCAGGAATCAGCCAGTTTCCAGACTCCCATTAACCTGTGATCATATTATCCCAGGCATCAAAGCACTTCTGGTGCTATTTGCACTGAACTCAAACCAGAAGTCATTATGGCCCAGATCCTCAAAATCAATGGGAGTTGGGCACCTAAATACCGTTGATAATCTGGCTTTAAGAGCTCAATCCTATAAGGAGCCAGCACCTTAAACTCCCATCATCAGGGCACGCAGCACCTGGAGAGTTGCTCAGCACTATTGCAGACTTTTAGAGTCTCATCTAATTCCAGATTAAGTCAGTAAGAGTTTGGCCATTGGTTTAAGTGGGAACAGAAATGATCCCTTAGGTCTGAATGCCCCCTCTACGTATAAATTACTAGCACCCCAGATCAAAAGCCTGGATATGAACGCTCTAAACTTTAGAGTGTTGGAGAAATGGTTGAAATGCAGATTTGAATGTGGCTTGGGCCTCAATCTGAAGTGTGGGTGTGGGTGTGTATTAACATACATACAATATTATTTGTATTTCAGTATCGGCCAGGACTCAAACAGGGATTGGGTCCCTTTTGTACTTGTGCTATACAATTACCTTCATACAAAAAATGGCCCTTCTCTGATTTTCTATAGATACATACCCAAAAAAATCCATTAAAAGAATGTTAAGGTTGCAAAGTCAAAGGTTAAAAAGATAAGAAATGACAAAAATAAATTCTGCCCAGGCAGCTTTAACTCAACCTCCTTGTGCGTAGTCATTACAATAACATTTTGTCCAACATCCCTTGGGAAGTCTGTAGCAGAAGCAGGAGCAGAACGCAGCTCTCCTACATAGCAGTCCAGAGCCTTGAACACAAGACAAAGGGATATTCCTTCATGTGGAAACTTGTTCCTCTACACATATCATTAGTAGAGTTGGAGCCCAGGACCTTTCAATCCACTGCACAGATCTCTACTGCTTCTGTTGAAGAAGTAACTGGTAGTAGGAGGAGGAGGACGTTACTCTTTATGGGGACCAGCCACTAGAGAAGAATGTGACACGTTTCGCCAATGTTAGATAACTGTTTGCTGGACAGCAGGGGAATACTGGGAATCCAGAACCTGGGGTTATATTCCTGGCTCTGGAGGGGAATATGCACAGCCAAACACATAAATTTGGCACATCCCTTCAGAAAAGCATTGTGGCTAAATGGCTGAAACTTGAGTCTACCATATTAAATCTACGGACAAATTCTGGTCCCCAGAATGGTATATAGGGGCTGTAAACGATGCAGAGTGGCCACTTGGGGAATTCCTCCAGGGCTGGGCCTCTGGCCCTACTCTTCACATTCTTGCAGCCCTCAGCATAGGGGCATGCCAGGGGACGGAGGCAAAGCTCTGTGCTGCAGCAGTTCTGAGCTGTGAGGAATCCCATGGGCATCTGTGTAAGGCTGTAAATTAGAGCAGTCTCTGGGACCCCTAATTTATGTTGGGGATGGACCCAGCTCTTAGAGTAGCCCAGACTCTGGGAGGTACAAAGGTGATTTAAAACCAACTTTCCTCCCCATTTCTCTATACGACACTTTCTGAGAAGCGCAGCACAGAATCCGGTGTCTTGGTTCTATTCTCAACACTGTCACAAAAGACCTCATGATACTTCTCAGTTATCCCATCTGTAATATGCAGGAATGATACTTGCCTGCCTCCTCAGGTTGGGGAAGGCCTTGCTTAATAATAAGGACCATGAAGTGTACAGTGGAAGAGCTGAGACTAGAACTCACTGTCTCCCCCTAGCACTCAGCACACCTTCCCTGGTGGGCAGAGCACATTGAAACAGGAAGGGGAGCTCTCACTGCTCCAGCCAAGAAAGAGGGAGAGCAGAGGAGTTCTTCCTATGGTTTTAGTGGAAGGGAGAGCTATACTCCCTTCAGCTTCCACTCACTTTATGCTCTTTGGCCAGTATTTCTCAGACTGAAAACTGAGACACACTTCAGAAAAATTAAGCCAAGTGCATTCCCCTTCCACCCTGTCATGTTAGCAGGACAACATGGGGAAACTTGCACTGCCCCTGTTCCACACACCCCCAGCTAGTCCTTCAAATGCCACACACACTTTAGGAAACTCTGCCCTGTGCCAAAGGGGTAGCAGCAGCTGCTGCTATAGCTTCCACATCATCCCCATCTGGAGCTCTAGTTCTCTGCCTGGGACCTTCAGTGTGGTTAGCACCGTGGGACTGGAGCATGCTTAGTGCAAATGGAACTTTCAGAGATTTTAGCAGCAGGCCTCTCATAAGATCTACTGACCATGAGCAAAGGCCAATTTTCTTATAACTTGGTCTAATCGGTATGTATTTTCACAGGAAAAACAAAATGCATTTCTCTGCTCCCAGGACCGTCTCCCTGCTAAATTTGCTCCAAACCCTGCAGGTGCTAGAGCTCTTCAAAGAAAACTGGAGAAATGGGTTTACTTTGACAAAACTGCCTATTTTTCCCTAACATCTTTCTCAGAAATGCCTATGTATTTAGAATCAGCCTGAGCCAGAAAGCAGGCCAACAACATCTCAGCCCCAATGGTTAAGTTTGGTAAAGTTATAAGCAATTCATCCATCCATTTATACTCTGCTTAGCTGATGCTAACTTTCTCCTTTGCAGCATATACATGGCCACTGCCTACAAAACTCTGTGCTGTCTGGATCTATTTGGATGTGCTTTTCTCCACTGCCTCCATCATGCACCTCTGTGCCATCTCTCTGGATCGCTATATTGCCATACGAAATCCCATCCATCACAGCCGCTTTAACTCCAGAACTAAGGCTTTCACAAAAATAATTGCTGTTTGGACCATATCTGTTGGTAAGTGAGGCAACATTTCAACACATAATTATAGATTCCTGGTTTTTGAGAGACTTGACAAATATATTACAGATTAAAATTGTAACCCAGGCTGCAAGATTTTGTTTGCCATAATATTAGATATGGTGTAATATTGTAATTATATGATAAAAATCACCAGTGACAATGGCAAGTGGAGAAATATTGAGCAGCACTCTGCAGTGAAAGAACACACAACAAAGTCAAAACTGTTGTATTCAAGTTTCTTCTATAGATGTGCTTGTTTTCAGTACTGATATCCCCTACTACCTTGAGACCATGAAAGAGCAAATGATCAGGACTGAAAAAAGAGCTCTCTGATTTTGCTGTAATTCAATTGTTCCTGATACCTTATCGCTATGACTTGTTTACAGCAGGGTTGCTTTTTTGGTTTGTTTTTTGTTTTGTTTGTTTGTTTTTGAGGCAAAGCCTATCTGCTCCTCCATGGTCACCAAGGGCCCGAGACACATGGATCCAGTGCTGTGCCACTGCATGCTGAGTGGGCAGGATCTGGGCCTTTGTGCCTAGCAATGTGAGGGATTTCCTCATGGATGTCACCTATACACCTACACCTGTGTACAGAATGCACAGAAAAGTGTATATTTTAAACTATGTTAATCACAAATTCATAGGAACATAGGAATTGCCAGACTGGGTCAGGCCAGTGATCCATCTAGTCCAGTACTCTGACTGACAGTGGCCAATACTAGTTGCTTCACAAAGAAAGCAATTATGGAATAAACTGCTCACACGGAAAGCTTCTTCTCAATCCCCGTTAGTTAAAGGTTGGTTTATGCCCTGAAACACAAGTGATTATGTTCCCTTTCAAAACTCTTGGAGGGTTTTTTGTTTGTTTGTTGCAAAGACTTTCACTCTATGCATCCGAAGAAGTGAGGTTTTTACTCACGAAAGCTTATGCCCAAATAAATCTGTTAGTCTTTAAGGTGCCACCAGACTCCTTGTTGTTTTTGTAGATACAGACTAACACGGCTACCCCCTGATACTTGACAAGCTTTTGAGCTACACAGAGCTCTTCTTCAAGTCTGGGAAAGGTACTTGGAGCATCACAGCTAAATACAAGGTGGAACAGATTGTTTTTCATAGGTAGGTAGCACATATTCTAAGGGAGCTTTCAAGATGGAGTGGCCTGTTAAAACCTCTGCAGTCAAAGGATCAAAGGGGGGGGGAGGGATTAATGGGTTACAGATTGTTGTAATAAGCCATAAATCCAGTGTTTCTGTTCAGTCCATGATTTTTAGTGTCTAGCGGAGTTATGAATTTAAACTCCCAGGCTTGTCCTTTGAAAATGTTGTGCAGGTTTCCTTTGAGGATGAGGCCTAATAAGTCAGATATAGGGTGATTGCTTTGTGAGGGGTGATAGGGCATTTTTGTCTTTAATCATTTTCCTGAGTGACTTCATTCAAAAGCATAGTGATTGTCTGGTTTCACCCACATAGTTGTTATTGAACCATTTAGTGCACTGGATGAGGTACACCACATGTTGTGATAGGCCTGTGTAGGATCCAATATTTACAAATATTTTCAAGACACTGGTCAACCCTCAGATATCCACCCCAAATACATTGTCATCCCATTTCATCCTCACCCATAACAATTGTACATTCAATAACAAACACTTTGTCCAAACCATGGGAACAGCCATCGGTACTTGGATGGCTCCCCAATATGCTAACTTCTTCACCTTGAGGAAGAATTTCTGGACAAATGCACCATGAGGCCAATGACATGCCAGGGATATATCAATGATATTTTCATTCTCTGGACAGGTGACTTAAACTCCCTCATAGATTTCCACCATAACTTCAACAAACATCTACCATCCATTAAACTCTCTCTGGAACACTCCCACACTAGCATCAACTTCCTGGATACCATGATCAGCTTCATCAATGGAACCCTACACACAACGATATACAAGATCATGATACCTACCTTCATAGATCCAGTAACGACCCCAAACAGACTAAGAAATCTGTTATCTACAGCCAGGCACTCAGATACCATAGAATATGCTTTGAGGAGGAAGTCTGGGATATACACCGTAACACACTCAAAAATGTCTTCACCAAACAAAGACACTCCACCAGAGAAGTAGATCACATCATGGAACGGGCCACCCGAATACCCTGAGAGAACCTGCTTCAATATAGAAATAAAATCCTCTCCTATCCCACGCCCCTAGTTGTCACCTACCACCCCATACTGGAACCCATATGGGTATCAACAAAAAACTACAACCCATACTCGACGGGGACACCATCCTGAAAGAAATCTTTCTTGAACCCCCTCTTCTGGCCTTCAAACAACCCCCCAACCTCTCCAAACTCATCATCAGAAGCAAGTTCCACACAGACCGGGACACACCTACTCAAAGCAGCACCAGACCTTGCCAGAACAACAGATGCAAAACCTGCAGACCTATCTCAACTGCTACAATTATCAACACCCCCCACAACACACCTTTCAAGATCCATGGGTCCTACAAATGCCTATCATAACTTGTGGTGTACCTCATCCAGTGCACTAAATGCCCCAATAACAATTATATGGGTGAAACCAGGCTATCACTATGCTCTTGGATGAACTCACACAGGAAAACGAAAAAGACAAAAACATCACATCACTTGTGGGTGATCACTTTTCACAAAGCAATCACTACATATCTAACCTATCAATCCTCATCCTCAAAGGAAACCTGCACAACACTTTCAAAAGACGAGCCTGGGAGCTTAAATTCATAACTCCACTAGACACTAAAAATCATGGACTGAACAGAGACATGGGATTTATGGCTTATTACAACAATCTGTAACCCATTAATACCCCCTGCCCCTTTTTTGGTCCTATGACGGCAGAGGTTTTAACAGGCCACTCCACCTTGAACGGTCCCTTAGAATATGTGCTAACTTCCTTTGCAAAGCAATCTGTTCCACCTTGTATTTAGCTGTGATGCTCCAAGTACTTTTCCCAGACTTGAAGAAGAGCTCTGTGTAGCTCAAAAGCTTGTCTCTCTCACCAACACAAATTGGTCCAACAAAAGATATTACCTTACCCACCTTGTCTCTCTAGAATCTGGCTTTGTTATGTTTTGATAACAAAACCTGTGATGTAATCCTGGAAGTCAAGTGGGATGATATGGTGCAACCTGTCTATCTCATTTACATATCGTACCTAATCATAACAGCTGTTAAATTAAATATATGTATACGAAAATCCAGTTAACAGACTGAGCAGTGAGAGGAATGGAATGGTGCTCAGTTGCCTTGTTAGTACTGTGGTATCATGATGCATGCAGAGACAAGCTGAAGGAAGAAGATTCTAGCCCCCCGAGACGGTGAATATGTCTTGAATGTGATGTGCTCTGGGAAAGAGGGAAGGAGGAAGCTGCATAATAACCAGTGGAGCGGCAGCGTGGCATCTGGTTATCCCTCATCTCCAAAGTAGAGTGAGTGTGCATCATGGCAGATTGCCACATAAAAGGGACAAAGAAAAATGCTAGCCCCATAAAGAATCTGAATGGTCTCAGCCCTTCGGTGCAACTAACTGTCAATCAATTGTCAATGTAATGTAACCCTGTCCTCCTCCAGCACTCCCTTGCCTGCAAAAATCTGCCGCAGCAAAGTTAGGAAATGGCTTATGACCAAAGAGATGTTTTATCTATCATTTACCAACCTCCAGGCTCCCCGTGCTACTTATAGGACTTAGTCTATACATTATTTAACTCTTTGCAGTTCCACACAGGTACAATTAGCACAGGCAGACCTAAAAATGCAGTATAATGTAACTTCATTAAGGGATTCTGTCAGGAGAGAATAGTTTTATCATGTCCCCTGAGACTCTGCCTTCTGGGTCCCATTTTGTTTGTCATTCTGTTGTACCTCTATTCCTGTGGCTTGCAGTTAGGCCATGTTGACCTCTGTTGCTTTGGGGAGTTTTTGTTATCTCTGTTATGGATGAGCTGTAGGGTATATGGGTAAAGGAAAGAGATTAAGGCCTTGATACTCTCCTTCACTGACTTTGCTCAGCACAGGTTAGATGGGGGTCATGCCAATCAGAGAGCCAGTTACTGCTTCCTGATTGTCAAGTTACTCTGGCCCCGGGCCCCTGCCCCAGTGTAAATTAGACCAACAGCTCTGGCATAAATTAGTGGCTGTTCTTATTTATGCCAGCTGACTATGCTCCCCAAGGCACCATACATCAGGTAAGAATTGACGAAGCTCAGGTGCCATGCCCTCTATGCTGGGGGTGCAGCTGGTATAGGAGTTGGCTGTGCTGGTTGTATGTCAACATAGACCTCAATCATGCCAGGGAAATTCTCAGCAGGCCAGCTAAGGCCAGATTCCAACATCTTTGCATTATCTGAATGGTACAGAGTGGTAGAAGTAACAGAAAAGAATCAGGGCCAATGTGTCTCTCTTCCACTTGCTGTAACCTGAAATCAGGAGTAGTATTGTTAGTTGCTTTATGTCAGTTCTGTAGTTCTGCCTCTTTTAATAGCTTGGACACTGTTTTACCTTGGGAGAGGAAGGTGCAGGCTAGATTGGAAGGCAGGATGAGAGGTTGTTGAAGAGGGACAGCTAGGAAGCTACAGTGTTGGTTGATGAGTGGTATAATGATGTTTTTTAATGAATAAAACAAAATCTGAGCTATTTGTGAATTGAACTGTAATATGTGAAATTATAACAAAGTTGTGTAATGAGGCACAAACTCTCCTCTTTTCCTGGAGAGCTCAATAGAGTGGTCACTATAGTACGAGCCAAGGAAGACAAGATGCCAGGAGCTTCCTGCCTTTTTCTGATCAGCTCTGCAAGATGAATAACTCTGGATTTTTGTTCCTTTTTCTTTTCTATTTTAAAAAGAAGTCTGAGTGTAGGGGCAGGGGATGTGGGCAGATTTTCAGAAAGTGATGAGCACCTGCCTTTGACAACCAGATTCCTTTAAGGTGTCTCAAATTGGGCACCCAAAAAATGAATGCAGTCAAAATCACTAGATACTTATGAAAATCTTGGCCAAGGAAATTAAATATTAAAACTAATTCAACAATGAGGTTGAGAAATCAAACATTTCAAAGTCATAAAATTCTGAAAGTTTTTATCACCATTGAATAATATTTTTGTTCCTGATTTCCTGTTTAAATCTGAACTTTAGTGAACTCTAGTTTTATTAGGGTCTGATCCAAACAACACTGACATTAATGACATTGACTTCAGTGAGCTTTGGACTGAGCTCATAATGTATTACATAACAATTTGGGACAGGAAATGTGACTTACCTGACTTCTGAAAATCTTGATGTTCTCAGCCTAAATTTTGTATTAAAATGAGTTTTTATATTTAACAGCAGAATAACATTAAGCCAGCAGCCTTTATTTCTCTAGACCATGAAGTGCCAAGGGCAATTGGTTTAAGATAGAATCTAATTACTGTAACAGATTCTAATTCTGTCTTTAATTCTTAATTCAAACAGTACCCAATGCGGCTGGATAATTAGGTTATCTGTGGCTATTGCAGGGGCAGGCCTGTTATTCTAGAAACCTTAAATGTCTAAACACTGAAAATGATTCGATTTATTTTAGAGCATAGAGGTGATATCTGAAAATAGGTGTCAAAAACTAGACATTATCACTTCTTGAAATGTATTACAGTGGTCTATGTGAAACCCAGTTCGATAACATTCAGCTAGCATATGTGGTACTATAAATAAAGCCTGCACTGAAAAACTCCATAGAAGCTCAATAAAATTAATCTAGTTCACTTCTTTTGAACAAAATTTTGGAATCTAAACCTAAGAAATACAATCCCTTGTAAAAGGGCTAAAAACCAGCCTTCTCTCATTTTAGCAGACCTTTGAAAACAGTACATAAAATAAAAGTTAGAGTAATAAATGTTGAGGTTTCACTCATATCATTCCTCAGTTCTTAGCCCTCTTTGTTATAGGATTCACCTTCCTATTGTGATCTAAGTCATGTGAAGTTTGATGAAGGCCAAATCCTCTTAGCTGAGTTTCTCTCTTCTCTTATCCTCCCTTCCTCAGCCTACACATCTGTTCACTGCCTTCAGGCACTCTCAGCTCTCCCTAGTCAGTAGCCACATAGATTTATACAGTAATTTTCCTCCAGAAGGATCCCAAATAGCGCTGGGGAAAACTGATGAAAAAAACTTTTGCAACATTTATCTCAAAACCTTTGCCAATTCCTTTTCCATAGTTTTGGAGACTTCAGATTTTTGATTACTGCAAAATGTAGATGAGCATTTCCCAAAGCGGAAGTCTAGTAAGGCCAAAGGACCTCCCTCCAGTACTGAAGGGGTTTACGCCCCCTGGTGGGCACAGCCAAACCTACCCCGCCCTCCCCCCTTACAGGAAGTGCAAGGGCAGGGCCAGAAGTAGAAGAGCAGTGTCCTGGAGTTCAGTTGTGGCTGGACCAGGGAAAGAAGCAGACATCTCTCCAAGCCCTCTGCAGAACCATCACCTGGCTGCTGGAAGCGAAGGCACACCTCAGCCACTGGAGATGGAGGAGCCTGGGGAGCAACCAGAGGAAGTGTTGCCTGGCCACTAGATTGAAAAGCCGACCCCCACAGTGATGGAGCATTCTCTCGCCAAGAGTGGTGGGAAGTAGTTCAGGGAAAACAGATCTTGTTCCAGTTGTGCTGCTGGGAAGTGAGGCAGCATGCTCCAGCCGTTTTGTTATGCTCCTGCAGAACCGGTGGCAGGACCATCCGCCACTTTTAGGGGCATGAGCTGGGACCTGGTGGAGTAGGGTGGGCTTGGGTATCCCTACCCCCTGCTGCCACCCCACACCTGAGGTGTCCGCCAACTCACCCTAAGCCAGAAGGCCTACACCAGGGAGTGGGAGACTGTTTCCTGGCTCTGCCCCACCCACAGGGCCAGAGCCCAAACTGTTATTGATTGCTCCAGCCAAGAGCTGCGAGCCTTAGATTGTTTCCCTGCTCTGCCTCACCCAGGCGGCCAGAGCCCAAATGACTGTTGATTGCCCCAGCAAGGGGCCGAAGCCCAGACCTATGGCCATTCACCTCACCGAGAGGGGTCGGCCCCAACACCGAGAGGGGAGATGGCTACAGGAAGGAACAGCCTAGGGGGCATGGAATGGCGGTAATGTAACTTTCCTCTATGCTGCCTAGCCACTATGGCAGGGCTGAAGGGAAGTGTGATTGGTTTTATTTTCCTGTAAGGGGGAGACTCAGCTCTCAAAAGCTAGGGAAGTGCTGATGTAGAGGCTCACAATTTTTCTTGGACCTCACTACATAATCCACTCCTCTTTTGAAATTGTTGTGCCAAGTACCATAGCAGCTCTTTTTGAGGAACAGAGGAATGCTGAACAGCTGTACCCATGTCAGTGATGTATTATACACACTGGATCAGGTGGGAATGGAAGCAGACAGGGAAGCATTGTCACCTCATTCCACCTGTGGAGCTGACACAAGCATCTGGATCAGGAGCTTTACCCCAAGATCCTCCACCCCATAGTAGAGAGCCAACCCGAAGAACTGGCAGATGCAAGCAGGGCATTATCTACCCTCTTATTTTTCAGATCCCTTCTCAATACTACTTCTTCCATGATGCCTGCAAATACTCAGCCAACTAATTAAAGGCACATTAAAGGGCAGCTGGGCATAATATAAGAGCATTGATTAATTTAGTATATTGTTAAAAGTTCCTAAATTTGTATATAATTACATAAACAAGCTATGTTAAAAGACCATTATTAAGGTTGCAAAGTAAACACTCAAGAGTTAGGTTAGCCAGAATTAAAGCTGCCCATTCAACCTAAACTCAGCCCCCTATGTGTATATGCATTATGATTCGGGCCCTACCAAATTCATAGTCCATTTTAGTCAATTTCACAGTCATCAGATTTTAAAATAGTCAATCTCATAGTTTAAGATGTTTACATCTGAAATTTCACAGTGTTGTAACCATGGGGGTTCCGACCCAAAAGATGGTTGTGGGCGGTCGTAAAGCTATTATAGGTGGGGGGTGAGGGGAGTTGCAGGATTGCCACCCTTACTTCTGTGTCCAACTCTAAAGCTAGTGCCGCTGCCAGCAGCAGTGCAGATGTGAGGATAAGAGGGCATGGGGAGGGTCGTCACTTGGGGGGGGGGGCAGTGCTGGACTTTACAGGTGGACGACTGCCCAAAGCCCCAGGGTCAGGGGGGTGTCATGGTCTGCCACCCCCAGCCGGCCCAAGATTCTTTTAGCCCCTGAGCGCTGGGCCCAGAGCCAGGGAGGGGCAGGGCTGGGGGGGCGCCCAAGCCGGGGGCTTCTACTATGCACCAGGCTCCCACTTCTAGTCCCGGTAGGGCTGGGAAGGGATGGGACTTCCTCTTCCCCTGCACAGGCCGCTCCAGGGATGGGTCAGACCCACCTCTGGGAACCTCCCCCAGCTGCAGGAAGCTCCATCCAGCTGGGCTCTGAAGGCAGCACTGCCACGGAGCTTCCTGCAGCCCGCGGAGGCTCCTGGAGGTGGGTCTGACCCGGCCCCGGGAGTGGCCCTTGCAGGGGAAGAGGAAGTCCCGTCCCTCCCCAGCCAGCCAGGACCAGCAGCTGGAGCCTGGCGCATGGTAGGACCCCCCCGGCTGCGGCACCCCCCCCAGCCCTGCCCCTCCCCTACAATGCTGAATCATAGAATATTACGGTTGGAAGAGACCTCAGGAGGTCATCTAGTCCAACCCCCTGCTCAAAGTAGGACCAACACCAACTAAATCATCCCAGCCAGGGCTTTGTCAATCCGGGCCTTAAAAACCTCTAAGGATGGAGATTCCATGACCTCCCTAGGTAACCCATTCCAGTGCTTCACCACCCTCCTAGTGAAATAGTGTTTCCTGATATCCAACCTAGACCTCCCCCACTGCAACTTGAAACCATTGCTTCTTGTTCTGTCATCTGCCACCACTGAGAACAGCCGAGCTCCATCCTCTTTGGAACCCTCCTTCAGGTAGTTGAAGGCTGCTATCAAATCCCCCCTCACTCTTCTCTTCTGCAGACTAAATAACCCCAGTTCCCTCAGCCTCTCTTCGTAAGTCATGTGCCCCAGCCCCCTAATGTGTAGGGCCCATTAATCAATAATAATTATACCAATATAGAATTTATTATTGTAGTAGTAGACCTCACCAAAATTGGCTACTGATGAATTAATGCCCACTTAATTCATAAATGGTCCTGGGAAAAGTCAAAATTATTAACTGCAATAGTGTCTGTTTCTGTATATAGACTGATTAAGAGACAGAGGCTATGTCTACACTACAGAATTAGGTCGGATTTATAGAAGCCGG